>NC_091630.1:26172948-26475978 GCF_027580195.1 Bos mutus | reverse complement strand
ACCACCCTTATGGCAGAAAGCGAAGAACTAAAGAGCCTCTTGATGAAAGTGAAAGAGGAGAGTGAAAGTTGAGTTAAAACTCAACATTCAGAAAACTAAGATCATGGGATCTGGTCCAATCACTTCATGGCAAACAGATGGGGAAACAGTGGAAACAGTGACAGACTTTATTTTTTTAGGCTCCAAAACCATGGCAGATGGCGACTGCAGCCATGAAATTAAAAGACACTTTCTCCTTGGAAGAAAAGTTACGACCAACCTAGACAGCATATTAAAAAGCAGAGACATTACTTTGCCAACAAAGATCCATCTAGTCAAAGCTCTGGTTTTTCCAGTGGTCATGTATGGATGTGAGAGTTGGACTATAAAGAAAGCTGAGCGCCAAAGAATTGATGCTTTTGAACTGTGGTATTTGGGAAGACTCTTGAGAGTCCCTTGGACTGCAAGAAGATCCAACCAGTCCATCCTAAAGGAAATCAGTCCTGAATATTCATTGGAAGGACTGATGCTGAAGCTGAAACTCCAATTCTCTGGCCACCTGAGGTGAAGAACTGACTCATTTAAAAAGACCCTGATGCTGGGGAAGATTGAGGGAAGGAGGAGAAGGGCACGACAGAGGATGATATGGTTGGATGGCATCACTGATGCAACGGGCATGAGTTTGAGTAAGCTCCAGGAGTTGGTGATGGACAGGGAGGCCTGGTGTGCTGCAGTCCATGGGGTCACAAAGAGTCAGACATGTCTGAGCAACTGAACTCTGTGTGTGTGTGTGTGTGTGTGTGTGTGTGTGTATTAAATGTCTCTTAGTCATGTCCAACTTTTTGTGACCCCATGGACTGTAGCTTGCCAGGCTCCTCTGTCCAAGGAATTATCCAAGTAAGAATACTAGGTGGTTTTCATTTTCTTCTCTATTCCATGGAGTATCACAATGAAAATTAAGTCTTAAAATTTGGTAAGACACTGAGAAAATTTCTGTTACTTCTTTGAGTCCTTGGTTGCCTATAGGGTGTTATTTTATAGGTTGTATGTGTTGATATGCATTTAGAGAGGAAAACCTCTCTTAGAAAAATCATGAGCAGAATACTGAGTATTTTTTTTTAACTTCCAAGTTCACTCATGAAATTCTAAAGAGCCTCAATTTGTTTTTTACTGTTCTAGTTTATATGCTTTATCAGATCAGGTGTAATTTTGAAGGTCAGAGTAAAGTTAAGGGAGAAATGATTCTCACCTGAATCCAAAATATCTTCCTTAAGGAAGGAGGGAAAAGAGTGTTGACCATTAAATAATGAAATATATTTCTCCCTTAATCAGAAAGGTAAGTAAGATTTCCCTTTGGGCTTAATCAGAAGCCTAGCACTTGCAATATATAATCATACAAAATGTAAGCAAGAATTTCCATATTTTATTAATGTAGTAAATTCTGTTATAAGAGCTAAAATAGCTTTTCCAAATGAGATTTTTCAATATAAGAATCCTTTTCAGAATTACTACCAGTTCTGTCAGGCTGATAACCCAATACCGTGATGTCACCAAACAGACTATATTTGGTTAGAAAAACTGTGTACACATTAGCATTTGGGGTCATATGTGTTATAATATACCAGGCCAAAGATGCTCAACATTGCTCATTATTAGAGAAATGCAAATCAAAACTACAGTGAGATATCACCTCACACCAATTGGAATGGCCATCATAAAAAGTCCACAAACAATAAATGCTGGAGAGGGGAACGGAGAGAAGGGAATGCTCTTGCACTGTTGATGGGAATGTAAATTGATAGAGCCACTATAGAAGATGGTATGGAGATTCCTTAAAAAACTAGGAACAAAACCACCATATGACCCAGCAATCCCACTACTAGGCATACACCCTGAGAAAACCAAAACTGAAAAAGACACATGTACCCCAAAGCTCACTGAAGCACTATTTACAATAGCTAGGACATGGAAGCAACCTGGATGGCCATAGATGGATGAATAGATAAAGAAATTGTGGTACATATGTACAATGGAATGTTAGCCATAAAAAGGAATGTGTTTGAGTCAGTTCTAATGACCTGGATGAACCTAGAGTCTATTACACAGAATGAAGTAAGTCAGAAAGAGAAAGACAAATATCATATAGCCTCTTGAGAAACCTGTATGCAGGTTAGCAAGCAACAATTAGAACATGGAACAACAGACTGGTTCCAAATAGGAAAAGGAGTACATCAAGGCTGTATATTGTCACCCTGCTTATTTAACTTCTATGCAGAGTACATCATGAGAAACGCTGGACTGGAAGAAACACAAGCTGGAATCAAGATTGCCGGGAGAAATATCAATCACCTCAGATATGCAGATGACACCAGCCTTATGGCAGAAAGTGAAGAGGAACTAAAAAGCCTCTTGATGAGAGTGAAAGAGGAGAGTAAAAAAGTTGGCTTAAAGCTCAACATTCAGAAAACAAAGATCATGGCATCTGGTCCCATCACTTCATGGGAAATAGATGGGGAAAGAGTGTCAGACTTTATTTTTCTGGGCTCCAAAATCACTGAAGATGGTGACTGCAGCCATGAAATTAAAAGACGCTTACTCCTTGGAAGGAAAGTTATGACTAACCTAGATAGCATATTCAAAAGCAGAGACATTACTTTGCCAACAAAGGTCCATCTAGTCAAGGCTATGGTTTTTCCTGTGGTCATGTATGGATGTGAGAGTTGGACTGTGAAGAAAGCTGAGCACCAAAGAATTGATGCTTTTGAACTGTGGTGTTTGAGAAGACTCTTGAGAGTCCCTTGGACTGCAAGGAGATCCAACCAGTCCATCCTAAAGGAGATCAGTCCTGGATGTTCTTTGGAAGGACTGCTGTTAAAGCTGAAACTCCAATACTTTGGCTGCCTCATGCGAAGTGTTGACTCATTGGAAAAGACTCTGATGCTGGGAGGGATTGGGCGCAGAAGGAGAAGGGCACGACAGAGGATGAGATGGTTGGATGGCATTACTGACTCGATGGACATGAGTTTGGGTAAACTCCGGGAGTTGGTGATGGGCAGTGAGGTCTGGCATGCTGTGATTCATGGGGTCGCAAAGAGTCAGACACGACTGAGTGACTGAACTGAACTGAACTGAACTGAATGCATATACATGGAATCTAGAAAGGTGGTACTGATGAACCTATTTGCAGGGCAGCAGTGGAGATACAAACATAGAGAACAGACTTGTGCCCACGGGTGGCAGTGGAAAGGAGAGGGTGGGATGAATGGAGAGAGTATCATGAAAACATATACACTACCATAGGTAAAATAGATAGCCAATAGGAACTTGCTGTATGACTCAGGGAGCTTAAACCGGGCTCTGTAACAACCTAAAGAGGTGGGATGGGGTAGGAGGTGGAAGGCAGGTTTAAAAGGGAGGGGACATATGTATACCTATGGCTGATTCATGTTGATATATGACAGAAACCTACCTAACATTATAAAGCAATTATCCTTCAATTAAAAAAAAAAAAAAAAACATGCCAGCCTCATCAGGAAGCGTCGCATCAGGTGGAATGCATTTTTGTTATAAAAATAAGGCTATCTCAAAAGCTGATATTCAGGAATTACCAGCATAAACATGGTTGACCCAGTCTTGTCTCTATCAAAATTACTTTGAGGGCAGAACAAGAAAAGAGGCTGAAATCTCATTTTCTAAAAGTCAGGTCTCTTGTATTCATGAGTTAATTGAAGCCCAAGGCAGACAGTTGGGGGCGGAGTTGTGGCGGGGATAAAAAATCACCAGTATAGAGAGAATGTTCAATTATTCAACTCTTATTTTATTTTTGTTTTTCTTTGTCTTGTGTTTTCAAAGCCCTGTAAGAAAGAAACTCAGACCACAAAAAGAATGAATCTAATACTGGTGCAAAAAGCACTGAAACCCAAGGTAAGTGAGCTGTTTGTGATAGTACATGATCTCAAAATGAATTTGTTTCCTGACATATTCAACTATAACCTAGAGTACAAAGAAAAACTGCACATTTGATTATTTATCCTCTGTTGGTAGTCTTTGAGTAACAAGAAATGAAAATTAAATGTGGAGAATGGAGGTAATGTGAATGTTTTAGAAGAAAATTCTGGGAACGAAATGTAAGATTTACTTATTTCAGAGAAGGAATGGGCCACAAATTATTAGATTAGTAAATAATGATCCTAATAGCAAACAATTGCTTTTCAGAGGTGTTTACTAATCTGGAAGAGAGGAAATAAGTATTCAAAATATTTCAATAAATGTTCTATAGATACTCTTCATCTGATTTTCAACATAGCCATTTGACACAGCAGAATAAGCCCGCACACTGTTCTGTTCCTAGCCACATGTTTGTACAGTGAGCTTTATACTGTTTCCAATAAATATTTTACTGAAACCTAATTCTAATAAATACTTCAATAACCTGCTTTTATGAATGTAACTAAATTAATCAGAACAATATTTTTACCTTGGTTTTCAGAGTAAAACACGTATAAATAATCAAAATTCTTTAATTGTCAACTAGAATCTTTTTTTAGTATTTTCACTAAATTACTGATGTTTCCTCTGAAACCTATAAGGTTTTTAATGTCCAGACTTTACAGGTGAGACATTTTGAGTTTCTCTCGGTTTCTACCTTTCATAGATTGGTAAAGCATCACAATTGTCCTATAATTAAACTCTTCAACAATCACAGTTTGAGCTTTTCATTTAGCTATTTAGTACTTATCCTTCCAGGGCACTGTTGTTACCCATATGGGAGAGGAGCAGCAGATTGCCTATCTGTTCCTTTTGAATTTCCTGCTAAACCATAAAATATGGTGTTTTCTTTCTGGTTTCTTGTCACTATTCTCTACAATCAAGAAAAGTAGTGAAGCAGAGTAGGAATATCTCAGTCTCTTATGGAAAAGTCTTGATGCACCTGTCCAGACTCATTTGGGAACATAGGGCTTACCTACATAAAACAATGTGTGTGTTAATTAAAAAAACTCAGGACTATAAAAGCTGGGAGGCAAATTGCTGTCTGGAAGTCACTCATGGTCAGTAACCTCTATATACATCCCTAGATATGTGTACAGAAACTTGAATTGCATCTATGGTGAAGTAGTTTCACTTCATGATGCTCAGAGGTAAAGGTATTTATTTGGAAATAATAAATCTATTTTTATTATTGCCAACAAAGGTCCATATAGTCAAAGCTATGTTTTTTCCAGTAATCATGTATGGATGTGAGGGGTGGACCATAAAGAAGGCTGAGTGTATTGCAGTCCATGGGGTCACAAAGAATTGGACACAACTGAGCAACTGAACTACAACTACAAAACTATTTTAGGTAATCTTTTGCTTATTATTGATAACAAGTTCTTTTCTTAGCCATACAGATACAGTTATGTATCAGTCAAAGTCTAGGCATGAAAGAGAAGGCTCACACAGATGGGATTTTAAAGAACATGTAATAAAAGAGCTGTCTACAAAGGAGTGGATAGAGATAAAGGAACCATCAAAGGGTGCAGAAGCATTCACACACTATCAATACCCAAAAGTGAAAGGCATTGCCAGTTCTCATCTAGAGGAAGCAAGGAGAAGGAATAGTGCTACTGGAACTAAATGAGAGAAGGAAGGGTCATGAAGAAGGCAAGCAAGATGGGAATGGATATTCTCTGCCCTCTCTACTCCTGCCCTCCAATCTCTTGCCATCATCTTGGGCTGAGGTTGGATGCGGCAAGTAGATGGGGATTGGGTGCAAAGTGAAAAGAAGTAAACTTGCGAAATTAAAAAATAAAATCACTGAAGGAGTATAACCCAAGATTATTGTAAGGTTCTACTTTGCCATTAGCTTTTTGTTTTTATTGGTATTGTTTTATTGTTACCAGTCAGGCTAATTCCATGACTCATTGTTGGAGGTAGTATAAATTTCAAGCATCCATGACATAATGAGCACTGAATAAATCTCTGTTGAATGAAAATATGAATGAGTAAACGGGAAATTTGGCTGAATCTTCTATTTGGAATTTTTCAAACTTACATTAATAAATACCATGGTATTATTTTTATAATAATTTTAGGATTTAAGTATTCTTTATAAATTTATTCTTCTTTTTATTCCCATTGCTCCAATCTAACCTTGAAGCTTATCAGTTCATTTCTGTAAGCGCCTTGAGATGGATGGGCCCTATGTTTTCCATTGTCAAGCCAGAATGCTTATTTCAAATCAACCAGGTGTTCCTTAATAGAGGCTGGAGGAATCCAGTCCCCAGGCCTTGCATTCCAAAGAAAGAGGATGAAATATTATTAACCTAAATTAAACATTGCACTATGTTTTTTCCTCTTTTTTATTCCAGTAAGTCATCAAATACTTTAACTTAGAAAATGGCCCTTGTCAAGATGAGATAGTCATTTTCTATGCTTGAAATATAGCTTGCTGTGTGCCAGGAGGGACCAACAATGCTTTAAATAAGCTCTTTCTCCTCCCACCATGTAAACCCTAAAATGGTTGACCATTTTCAATGATAACAGTAATATCAATAAATTAATAGCAAGCATCTATTAGGTACCTACTATGCTTAAACCGTGAACTTCCTGATGTTCAAGCTGGTTTTAGAAAAGGCAAAGGAACCAGAGATCAAATTGCCAACATCCGCTGGATCATGGAAAAAGCAAGAGAGTTCCAGAAAAACATCTATTTTTGCTTTATTGACTATGCCAAAGCCTTTGACTGTGTGGATCACAGTAAACTGTGGAAAATTCTGAAAGAGATGGGAATACCAGACCACCTGATCTGCCTCTTGAGAAATTTGTATGCAGGTCAGGAAGCAATAGTTAGAACTGGACATGGAACAACAGACTGGTTCCAAATAGGAAAAGGAGTACATTAAGGCTGTATATTGTTTATTTAACTTCTATGCAGAGTACATCATGAGAAATGCTGGACTGGAAGAAACACAAGCTGGAATCAAGATTGCCGGGAGAAATATCAATAACCCCAGATATGCAGATGACACCACCCTTATGGCAGAGAGTGAAGAGGAACTTAAAAGCCTCTTGATGAAGGTGAAAGAGGAGAGTAAAAAAGTTGGCTTAAAGCTCAACATTCAGAAAACAAAGATCATGGCATCCGGTCCCATCACTTCATGGGAAATAGATGGGGAAACAGTGGAAACAGTGTCAGACTTTATTTTTCTGGGCTCCAAAATCACTGCAGATGGTGACTGCAGCCATGAAATTAAAAGACACTTACTCCTTGGAAGGAAAGTTATGACCAACCTAGATAGCATATTCAAAAGCAGAGACATTACTTTGCCAACAAAGGTCCATCTAGTCAAGGCTATGGTTTTTCCTGTGGTCATGTATGGATGTGAGAGTTGGACTGTGAAGAAGGCTGAGCGCCGAAGAATTGGTGCTTTTGAACTGTGGTGTTTGAGAAGACTCTTGAGAGTCCCTTGGACTGCAAGGAGATCCAACCAGTCCATTCTAAAGGAGATCAGCCCTAGGATTTCTTTGGAAGGAATGATGCTAAAGTTGAAACTCCAGTACTTTGGCCACCTCATGCGAAGAGTTGACTCATTGGAAAAGAGTCTGATGCTGGGAGGGATTGGGGGCAAGAGGAGAAGGGGACGACAGTAGATGAGATGGCTGGATGGCATCACTGACTCGATGGATGTGAGTCTGAGTGAACTCCAGGAGTTGGTGATGGACAGGGAGGCCTGGTGTGCTGCGATTCATGGGATCGCAAAGAGTCGGACACAACTGAGCGACTGATCTGATCTGATCTGATGCTTAAACCTCATTTGCATCCTCTAATTCAACTATCCAGTTTTATGAAGTTGGAATGGTTGTAAAATTTTACAGAGCAGATAACCTTTCCCAGGACTGTGCGGTCAGAGTAGGAGAGAACATATATTTGGAGCCCAGACTGTGTGATACCAAAACTTTTGCTCTTAACCCTCTTTTGAATCCCACTCGATTGAATACAGTTCAGGCTGAAATTAGAAAAGCTTATGTCTCCCAGGATTCTGTAGAGGTGTCATTGAGAGCAGAAAGCTAAAAATTTCATTTCTACCTTTTGTGGTGTAGGGGAAGAAAACTCAGACAACACTATGGAGAGTGGCTGTAATGAGAGAAGTCAAGAACATGTACAATGATAAAAGTGACGTTTTGAAGGAAAAACTATCACAGTTTACTAAAGGAGAATGTTGTCATCCTGCTCTGTGCTCTCCTTCCATTGGTACACGTTTTCAAAATGGAGTCTGAGACAGTCAACTTGACCCATCGCTGCCCTTCTGTGGAGTTAGCGCTCCAAGCAACTCTAAGCAGCAGATGCTACATAAAAGCATTGGTGACAGCACTGACTAGTCCAGGTAATCTCTGCTCACTTTGACTGCTGTTTCTTGATAATCATGATGACACGGGACTCTAGATTTCCATATTAGTTTTGGTCTCTAGGCTGGTGGCCCATTTGGCTTCCCTTCCCTGGTTTTGGGGAATGAATCTTGCTCTTAACTTTTGGCTCTTATGGAGAAGGCAATGGCACCCCCACTCCAGTACTTTTGCCTAGAAAATCCCATGGACAGAGGAGCCTGGTAGGCTGCAGTCCATGGGGTCACTAAGAGTCGGACACGACTGAGCGGCTTCACTTTCACTTTTCACTTTTCACTTTCATGCATTGGAGAAGGAAATGGCAACCCACTCCAGTGTTCTAGCCTGGAGAATCCCAGGGACGGGGGAGCCTGGTGGGCTGCCGTCTATGGGGTCGCGCAGAGTCGGACACGACTAAAGTGATGCAGCAGCACCTTCTTACTCATCATTTGCAATAGCTTTAAGGGAAACACTCTCTTTTAAGTCTTGATCCACTAAGCCACTTCCAACCGAGCCAATCCCCAACATACCTACTCAGAGAGGGAAAGTTGTCTACCTTTTTTTAAAGGAAAAGTAAAAAAACCTTTATGCATGCATGTTCAGTCACTCAGTCATATCTGACTCTGTGAAACCCCATGGACTGTAGCCCACCAGGTCTTCTGTCCATGGAATTTTCCAGGCAAGGATACTGGAGAGAGTTGCCATATCCTACTACAGGGGATCTACTGGACCCAAGGATGGAAACCAGTCTCCTGTGTCTCCTGCATTGGCACGCAGATAATTTACCATTACCACCACCTGGGAAGCCCTAAAAACCTTTATAAATTTAGACATATTTAAGTATGGCAGTTCTCATGTATTCTCTTCAAACAACATTGAATATGTGTTTTTGTGTGTTAGACTATGCAATAAACTCTTCAATCCCTAGGGTTCCATCTTTACATATAAAAAAGAAGACTTATTATAGAGTGCTTCATAGTAAAGAAGTTTGTTGGAGTCAGTTAATTTTCAATGCTTCTTAAAAATGACTTTTTAAATTTAATTATTTATTTTATTTTACTATTTTTTTTAAACTTTTAATTTTATATTGGGGTATAGCTGATTAACAGTGTTCTGATAGACATGTATATGTATGGCTGAGTCCCTTCACTGTTCACTGGAAAAATGACTTTTTATCATTTTTAATATAAGCAAAGTGAGGAGGGGCTCAAAAAAGATCTAATCTGAATTACTGACTTTAGGAATGCTAGAATGTTAAACCAAGTGAGATGTATATACCCCAAATCCAAATGCCACTCAGAAAACAGAAAAGCAGACGTAGGATTTACAGTAAAGAGAGCGTGGTACAGACCACAGAGTTACATCTCCTAGACTCAGTACCTACTAGCAGTACAACTCTAGACACATTTCTTAAATTTTTTTTTCTCTGCTTCTGTTTTATCTATAAAATGTGAATTTTTATAATTATAGCACCTTGTATTGTATGCAGTTGTATGAGAATTGAATGTGTGCTGTGCTTAGTTGCTCAGTCATATCCGAATCTTTGTGACCCCATGGACAGAGCAGCCTGGCAGGCTACAGTCCATGGGGATTCTCCAGATAAGAATACTGGAGTGGGTTGCCATGTCCTCCTCCAGGGGATCTTCCCAACCCAGGGATCGAACCCAGGTCTCCCTCATTCAGGCGAATTCTTTATCGTCTGAGCCACCAGAGAAGCCCTGAGAATTGAACGGTACTATGGTAAAAGCATGGGGAGCTCTAAGAGCGGTGCCTAGATTGGGAAGTGCTTGATGAAAGCAGTTGTCATTATAATCAACAACTAGCCATGTGACTACTGCAAGTCACAGACCTTAGGAGCTCACTGTCTTCCTCCTCAACAGCACTGGCCTTTGATCTAGAAGTTTCTTATCTCTCTGATAAAAGTATTCTTTCACTAGAAATAGGCTTCTTTGACCAAATGGCAACCAGTTAAATTCTGACTGGTAGCATCTCACACACTTTAATATTTGTAAGCTCTAATGTAAATCCCCTCCCACCCTCATACAATATGTCTAACTAAAGAAGGAGACAGCAAGAACAGAAATCTCATCCCTCCTATTATTCCCGATGCATGGTTCCAATGCACTACTGTTTGTCTGGGATCTGCAGGAACTCCCAAGAAACCTCATTCTGTCACTAGAGATACAGCCTTTTAGGATTTGCCTATATTGTTTGTCAAGCTTTGCAGCCTTCACTTTAATCTCTCAGCCAGACTGGTTGTCTTCTAAAGAGAGGTCATTCTAAACCCTATTCAGGTGATGTATTTTCCTTTGCTCTTTTGTTCTCTCCTTTTTGAGCTCCCTGCCCCTTTAGGATTAGAGACAAGAATCACAGACAGAATTCATTCAAAATCTATGCCTCTCTCCTCCTCTTTTGTGTTAGGAGAATGTAGTATTTGAGTTCAACACTGAGGACAAGCAGACATCATTCCTGACTCCCCAGCTTATTAGCTGCTTCACACAAGGCAATTTTATTGATATCTTTGAGCCTCAGTAAATAATGTTATTCTGAGAGTAAATTAAATGAGATGGCACAATTAATTGCATACAGCATACAGTAACCTTTCAATAGTGGTATCAATTATTGTTGTACTTTCCGCTGTCTAATATCTGACATACTTTTCCATGTTTCTTCTCTGCAGTAATGTCAAGATCTTTATACTTTATTCATCAGTCTGTTCTCTCCCTCCCACCCGCCCCCCAGAAAAGTACATCCTCTCAGTTATCTATTCACCACTTGATGTCACTCAAATTTTGGATCCTGTTACCCTCATTAAAACACTTCTGGTTTGGTGATTTCCCACATTCCTTTCAAAACACTTATTCTAACCCCTCTGTTTGATTATCTGATGCTATGCTAAGTCACTTCAGTCGTGTCCAACTCTGTGTGACCCCATAGACGGCAGCCCACCAGGCTTCCCCGTCCCTGGGATTCTCCAGGCAAGAACACTGGAGTGGGTTGCCATTTCCTTCTCAATGCATGAAAGTGAAAAGAGAAAGTGAAATCGCTCAGTTGTGTCCGACTCTTAGCGACCCCAGGGACTGCAGCCTACCAGGCTCCTCCGTCCATGGGATTTTCCAGGCAAGAGTACTGGAGTGGGGTGCCATTGCCTTCTCCGTATCTGAAGAACCATACAATAGAAGCAACTACCACTCCACTTTTCCTAATGCACAAGGGTAAAGCTTCAATAATCCTCTCACCACGTTTTCTAAAGTCCCCTTTTCTGAAGCACCAGAGCACTCTGGGGGAGAGCTCCTAGAGCTGCTGGTGACACAGGTGTTTGGGCAGATTTGAAGTTGACTGCAGCTGCCTCATACAGATGCTCCCAGCACAGCTCTGTCCCCGCAGTCACCCCAAAGCCTGAGAGTTTTGAAGTTGAAAGCAATCCCTGGTACCTGTACATCTAGATCAGATGGTAAGCACAGAATAAAGCTTAAGGATATGGGTTTTAGACTCAAGACAGAAATAAAGTCAGTTCCCAGCAGTGTTGCTTTATATCTGTTTGGGCTTGATCAAGTTATTTTAACTTTTCTGACTTTTAGTTTAACAAAGAATTAAGAAAGCAGTATCTGCCTTTTAAAGAGGTTCTAAGGATTAAATGGTATAATGCATTTGTGAGGGCTTAATAAATTGCTTGGCAAATATACTCTTATTATCATCAATAGTTACTGTAAATATGAAGCACAGCTGAAAATGTATATACACACATATATGAAAATGTGCACATACATCTTCAGCTGCATTTAAAATTTATAATAATTACCATTGTAATAATATGAAATGCCAGGCAATTTATATATAAAATATTCATTCATCTCTTTCTTCTCTGCTATGATGCTTCCTTCAGCTGTTATATTCTCCTTGGAATAGTACAACGGCTTTTAACTGGTCATCATTCTGTTCTGCTCCTGTATCGTTCATCTCCATTATTCACAAAGCTATCCAAGTGCTTTTTTTCACTACTTTCTTCATTTCTTTCTTTTTTTAATTTCTTTTATTTAATTGAAGGATAATTGAGTAACAGAATTTTGTTGTTTTCTGTCAAACCTCAACATGAATGTAAACTAGATCATGCCAGTCTTCTACTCAGAATGATTTTCATCGCATTTAGGAAAAAAAACCCAGGCTTTCATAAGCCCAGTCTAGATCCTGTCTGCTTCTCTTTCCTCATGTGGTACCAGGTCTCCCCACCCCGCAGCTGAATTTCAGCCCAGCAGTCCTCCTGCAGTTCTTCAGGAGCGTGTGTTTCTTCCCTCTGCCTGGAGTTCACCTCGCCAGTCTATTTGCCTGTTATCACATTCTGTTTCTTAAGGTCTCAGCAATGTTTCCTCAAAGAGGCCTTTCTTCAAACCCATCTGTGTGTATGCCCCTTTTATATTTTCACATATTACTGTGAATTTTTCTTTATAAAACTTATACTTATCTGCATTTCTATATTTATGTGTATGACTCTCGGTTTATCATCTGCCTCATGACTCGTCCGTAAGCTCAATGAACACAGTAGTCATACCTATTTTGTGTGTATCTTTATACCAGGTGTCTAACCCAGGGTCAGGCCCATGGCTTCATGAATATTTGAAGAAACAATGTTGAGTGAATATGACAAATAGAGGATGAACATTCTTACTACTCTTGTCTTAGCATACTTGTGACCATCAGCAGCATCAGCAGGCTCTTTACAACAGTAGCTATGATTTACTGAAAGGCTGTCATGGGCTAGGTCCTGTGTTATACTCTTCCTGTGTATATGGCCATTTCATCTTCACTACCATCCTACCATACTTTGCAGATGAGAAAAAAATGAATGTTCTAGGATATATAGTTATGGTGGGGCCCAGAATCAAATCCATACCTAGCTGACTTAAGACATTGACCTTGACACAGAAGAGAAAACTGAGTAGGTTATCACCTATCCAGAGGAATCAATTAGTGTTTTCTTTTTCTTTAAAAATCCTAATTTTTAAAATTTCCCTCAAAAGGTACATTACTGTTCTTAACATCTCCAAATGACCAAGAAATCAACCATGAATCAAAATTGTTTTCTTTCAATGCTAACTGAAAATTAATGAAAAATTGTGTCCTAAGCTATGACAAACCTAGACAAACAACAGCAACAAACTCAGTAAATTTTTTCATGATGTTTCTATTCTTTCAGGCTGTCATACATGAATATTGGTCAGACATTAGTGAACCACTGCACTGATCCCAGAAGGGTCATTTGCCCCATCACTCTATATAGCTACCTCATCACTGACAGCACTTTTTTAAAATAGCAAATAAAACAGAGTCCATCTTAGTTTATAAAGAAAAAAAGAAGCATTGTCGTGTAATGGGATTTTATCTGTGACTTCCCACAGCAGAAGTATTGTATCATCTTAAATGCTCATGTGTACTCAGTTGCTCAGTTGTGGCCAACTCTTTGCGACCCCAGGAACTGCAGTCCGCCAGGCTCCATAGGGATTCTCCAGGCAAGAATACTGGAGTGGGTTGCCATGCCCTCCTCCAGGGGATCTTCCCAACCCAGGGATTGAACCCAGGGCTCCTGCATTGCAGGTGGATTCTTTACCAGCTGAGCTACCAGGGAAGCCCTAGGCAATGTGTTTTAATTATTTAATCATTCCAGAATTTGGTTACAAACCATTGATCTCAATAAATTTTCATTCCACTTTCCTTTCCTTTAAGAATAAGGAAAAAGAAGACATTTACATAAATTGCCTTGCATAAGTATATCTCAGAGATATGGAGATTCTTAAAAAAACACTCCAGGATTTTGTATGGGCAATATTCAGACCACAAGGAAACTGTGCCTTTTTCTGGCTGGCCTTTTAAAATGTCATATTAGTTAGCTTCGGGTAAGAGATGGCCAACTGCATACAATGTTAAGCTGATCTTGAGTAACAGGGTCACCAGTACTCAGATTTCTCCTTTAAATTTATCTGTTCGGCATCCATGTGAGTGTCTAGAAGCATTAGAAATACTTCTTGGTCTTATGCTTGTGGTATTACATACATCACTCCCACTAAACTTGACCCTATACCTCTTACCAAGGAAAAACAAGTGCTTCATTATTTTGATGTGACTGTTATAGCCCATTTCATTAGCTCAGAGTACAAAGGTGGTGACATTACTAGTCAGCCCGGGCTGCCATAACAAAATACCATCGACCAAGTGGCTTAAATAACAGAATTTAATTTTCTCACAATTCTGAAGACTGGAAGGCCAAGATCAAGATTCTGGTTAACTTGCCTTTTGGTGAGAGCTCCTTTCTGACTTGCAGATGGCCACTTTTTCCCTGTGATCTCACACAGTGGACACAGATGTGACCTTGGTGTCTCAAAAGGACATTAATCCTATCAGAACTGGGCCTAATCCTTATGACTTCCCATTTAACTTTAATTACCTCCAAAAAACTCCATCTCCAAGTATTGTCACACTGGGAATAAGGGCTACAACATATGAATGTTGGGGGCACAAAAACATTCAGTCCATAATAGTCACCTTTATTTTATTTTTAAATTAAGTAATCCAGTCTCCACACAGCCAAATGAGCAGATAACTAATAATCCCCTTCTTGAGGTCACATTCTACCCCTAAATTATTTAAGAACACTTTTGCTTTAATCTTTGCAAAAAGTCCATTCTGCTTTTAAACACTAAGCACAGAAAATGTAAATATCAGGTTGATTTGCCAGTGGAGCCCAGCTTTCTGCCTATGTTGCTCTGTTGCTACAACAAGAAGTTAACACTGGGCCTACAGAATCCTATGCTTCAGTGAGTCCCTATTTGGCCCCAGATCTGAACAGGTCATGCTGCTGCTAAGTCACTTCAGTTGTGTCCGACGCTATGTGACCCTGTGGACTATAGGCCGCCGGGCTCCTCTGTCCATGGCATTCTCCAGGCAAGAATACTGAAGTGGGTTTCCATGCCCTCTTCCAGGGCATCTTCCCGACCCAGGGATAGAACCCACATCTCTTGTGTCTCCTGCATTGGCAGGCGGGTTCTTTACCACCAGTGCCACATGGGAAGCCCAGAACAGGTCACAGTAGTGCCCATGATTTGGGTTCCATAATGACAATTCAACCGCTGAAACACTGAACTAAATACAGCCCTTGCCTCCATCACTTGAGTCTAGGTACTGAACCAGAGTCACCAGTCTAGACTTCTCCATTCCTGAGATTTTTTTCAGGGTCTTGATTTCCTTTCCATCCATAAAACATTGGTAAGACCATCTCCATCCGTCATAACAGTCCTTGAATTTTGAAAGAAGGGGTCCTTGGTCCTTATGCAGCCTGTTTACCTTTTTCCCAGCAACTAGAACCACATAGCGAGGGCTAGTATTCAGAGGAACATCCTTTCTCAAGTCTGCAAACATCTTCTAATATCATTCCCCTAAGACTATGGGTGTATAAGACCCTTAAAATTGCAAAGCTGGAAAAGCCCAATAAAATGATTTTTCTGGAGGATAAATTATATATACAAGGAAGTGGCCAAAAGAGGCAGATTTTATTCACTTACCAACTTTATTTATACCATCATCTACCAACCCACCAAGCAATCAAGAGTGTCTCCCTTAGGACCCATCCAACTTAGAAATTAAGTTGGGAATTATCAATATTTAAAATTAATGGTCTTTCATCAACTGATATTTTCTGTAATTTTTAAGGAAATAGAAATCATAGGAAAATCTAGGCAACAACACCTAAAAAAGTACAACAAGTAGAAACAAGAAACATAGTGAAACCTGGACCAGAGGACGATGACACTGGGATGATGGCCCTGGAAATGTTTCCAGATGATGTGAAGGGCTTGGTTACTTGGGCGGGCTTCTTAAGAGGATGTGGCAGAAACACTTTGTATAAACCATCCACGCTACTTTCATGTCTAGAATTTGTCATTTTTTAAGCTACTTCAAGTTTCAAAAGACATTTAAGATCCAGAATTGTCAACAGGGGTTGTTCCAATATCTGGTGATTACGACAAACTTCACATTAAACTGCTATAAAATAAAAAACGGGAAAAAAAAGCGTCAGTATTCATAAGATAATTTGAAGACTTTGTGGGGATTAAAAAAATTCACTAGGTTTTCCCATTTTCCTTCTTTCTGACCATATGTGACTTCTTTTAAAATATTTATTCCTAAATTATGCTTTAATGACTATCTTCAGGTTTGTATTACTTACATATCCTTTGCTTACAGAAGAAGTAGCATTTTTATTCAGTTTGGCTAAAATATTACTTAGCTTTTTGTTCTATGGGTCTTTCTGCCTTTTCTGCCTTATGTGTCTATCACACATACTTCAACTGTAACTGCTATTTTGAGGCTTCAGTTCAGTCAGTTCAGTTCAGTCGCTCAGTCGTGTCCGACTCTTTGTAACACCATGGACTGCAGCACCTCAGGCTTTGCTGTCCGCCACCAACTACCGGAGCTTGTTCAAACTCATGTTCATCAAGTCGGTGACGCCATCCAACCATCTCATCCTCTGTTGTCCCCTTCTCCTCCTACCTTCAATCTTTCCCAGCATCAGGGTCTTTTCCAATGAGTCAGTTCTTCATATCAGGTGGCCAAAGTATTGGAGTTTCAGCTTCAGCTTCCAGTGAATATTCAGCACTGATTTCCTTTAGGATTGACTGGTTGGATCTCCTTGAGCCCAAAGGACTCAACAGTCTTCTCCAGCACCACAGTTGAACAGCATCAGTTCTTTGCAGCTCGGCTTTCTTTATAGTACAACTCTTGCATCCATACACGACTCCTGGAAAAACCATAGCTTTGAGTAGTTGGACCTTGTTCGGCAAAGTAATGTCTCTGCTTTTTAATATGCTGTCTGGATTGGTCATAGCTTTTCTTCCAAGGAGTAAGTGTCTTTTAATTTCATGACTGCAGTCACCATCTACAGTAATTTTGGAGCCAAGAAAATAAAGTCTGTCACTGTTTCCATTGTTTCCCCATCTATTTGCCATGAAGTGATGGGACCAGATGCCATGATGTTAGTTTTTTGAATGTCGAGTTTCGAGCCAGCTTTTTCACTGTCCTCTTTCACTTTCATCAAGAGGCTCTTTAATTCCTCTTTGCTTTCTGCCATAAGAGTGGCATCATCTGCATATCTGAGGATATTGATGTTATGAGGCTTACAAATACTTAAAGATGAATGTATGTGTTAGTAGGAGATGAATGTATATGTTAGTAGGGCAAACCAAATTATCCAAGTTGCTTCCTACATCAATAAACTCTGCCAAATACCCAATTATTTCAATTTTTAAAAAATGATGTATGTAACTAATATTCTCCCATATTAAGCTATTCTCCTTCACTAATTCAAACTATTTAGATTCAGTTTCTTCAAAAAAATTAAGACAAAATTCTTTTAAACTTGCTTTTTTATCAGAAAAAAAATGTTATTATTCTAAGTCAGGTCAAAAAACTTGTGACTATTTGTCTTAAAAGCCACAAGAAGTGTAAATGTTGAAGTCAAGTTGTTATAGGCCAAGTTTATATTGTTATATTTGTGGCATTTTTGAGACTTCAGAGTAAATAGTTATTTTGAGTCCCTGTGCTTTAAAGAGTTTAGCCCCATCATAGTAATTTTCTACCTGAATATTTCTTTTTGACAACCTGTTCTACCTTAAGCTTTTAATAAACATGATGCTTTTGTCAAGTATATGTTACAACAGAGAGTTTCTAACCACCTACTACCCAATTATTAAATACTTTTCCACTTGTTGATTGTCATACTTTTCTCCTCCATATTTCCTTATTTTCATTCCTCCCTTCTTTCCACCCCCATACTCTCTTCCTTCCTTTCTTATCCAATATGCTTTGACTTTTTGGTTCCCAACTCTGCTTGGCACTGGGGATACTGAAATAAATAAACCATATTCCCTGCTCTACAGGAATCTTCATTTTGGTGGCAAAGATGGGAACTGAAACTGACAGATGTGTGGTAAATATGATTGCAGAGATATATGAAGAGGGTTATGGGAGCAATGAGGTGAGACTGAAGTGCCTCAACATCTTAGTTACTTGAGAGGGGGCAGTGCAAATCCATATTCAAAGACAGAAAGAACAAATTCATGGTCTGAGATACATCACTATGACACCCACACATTTCTGGATCATGAGTTTCAAAATACAAATCATCTTATCTCCTAAAAATGATATCCTTTTAAAAATACTATTTTCCACACTTATACAAACATCTGAAAATATGCATTAATTTGAAATCAAATTCTGTCTCCTTCCAATAATCAAACCATTGAAGTCAGCTTCTTTGGTGTAGCAGGAAATCCCTAAAGATTGTCAGAAGTGCTAACCCACTCCAGTGATTGGATTCTCAGAGCTCAATTTAAAAAGAAATAGCACATCTGGTCATAAAATTTAAAATATTTATGAGGGTAAAAGGCCTTTAACGTGTTTTTTTTTGTTTGTTTGTTTGTTTGTTTTTTTAACTATTAATTCACAGCTAGATGGAACGAGAATACTTTGGAGTCTTTTACTTCAGTATAATTACTATGACAAATGTACCAACCATTTCCCTTTTGGTTTAGCTTGAGGATCAACTGAATGCTTGATTTTCTGATAATTTTAAAGTAGTTTCTCTGTATCTTTTCCTCAAGAGAATTTTGATCTTTACTGTTGTTGAGAGAAGGCAGTAGGAAAAGGAACTCTTCAGTTTATGAAAGATCATCAGCACATTCTACTCAGTAGAATGCCAGGTATCTAAAGTGATTCATTTGAGCAACTGGTTAAGTTGGGAGGTGTTTAAAACATTGTAGGAGGAGGTAAAGGGGCTGTAAGACATTTAGTACACAGGAACAACTGCTTATAGAATAAACCACTGGGACTTCTCTGGCATTTTTAGAAAGACTGATAAGATAGGGAAGTGTTCCTTCTACAAGCTGGCATGTATTGCACTGGGAAGCATTTGCAAGTAGAGATGTTAATAACATGTCTCTCGTCTCTAACTCCCAGCATCTAGCATAGTGCCTGACCAGAGTGTGTGCTCAATAAATTTCACTAAATGTGTGAAGCAATAAATGTGATGTGCAGACTGCAACAATAATAAAAAATAATTACCAAGTATAGCTAGGTAAAGTGAAAGTCACTCAGTTGTGTCTGACTCTTTGCGACTCAGTGGACTACACAGTCCATGGAATTCTCTAGGCCAGAATACTGGAGTGGGTAGCTTTTCCCTTCTCCAGGGGATCTTCCCAACCCAGGGATTGAACCCAGGTCTCCCACATTGCAGGTGAATTCTTTACCAGCTGAGCCACAAGGGAAGCCCATAGCGAGGTAAGGGGTGGACAAATTAAGTTGCCTTGTGTATTTGAAATGTGCAATTTCATTTTCCTTGGTATTATTCTAAGATAGCATCTGTTTTTACCATCCTAATAATAAATCTTGAAGAAATACATGCGATAGTCTCATCTGACATGACTATAAGGAATATATAAGACTTTAATAAATGTACAAAAATAGAAATGAAGACTCCGCTGAGTTAAGAGAATTTGGTAATGAGTTACTTAGTCTGCCTATACAGTGAGGGGGAGATAGAGTAACACAGTAATGATCCACTTAATTATTTCCGAAGTATTTTTGATAGACACATGTCATAACTTAGCACATGTGACAGTGACATTGATTTTGCAGTGACAGATTCTTTCATTACATATTTTACAGTTCATTGTGGTGTTTTTTCCCCAATATTTAGCCTTGGTTTCTATTGCTACTTAAACTTACTTTGTCTTGATTTTGGGGGGCTTCCCAGGTGGCTCGTGGTAGAGTCTGCCTGCCAAAGCAGGAGACCCAAGAAATGGGGGTTCAGTCCCTGGGTTGGGAAGATCCACTGGAGGAGGGCACGGCAACCCACTCCAGCATTCTTGCCTGGAAAATCCCACGGATAGAGGAGCCTGGTGTGCTACAGTTTTTTATTTTTGTCTTGATTTTTAAAAGGTTGGATTTTATCTTGCAGGCTGAGACACGCATCACATTCTAATTCCCATTAAGATCAAAGAAAGATAGAATTCTTATCAATAAGAGCTCTGTCTCTGTCTCACAGAACTAACATTTCACATTGCTATTTGGTTCTCATTTTAGCAAAGCATCTATTTTAGTTAATTTCTGCTACAACCATTGCCAGATTACCAAATTCCCTTTTCCTTGTAACACTAAAATCAAAATGCTAATAAGGACTAGTGAATCAGGCTTATCTTGCTTATACATTTTGCAAAATAAGGATGCTATTTGTAGAAGTGCTGTGTTCCTGACATTTTACTATGAACTTATACTTCAATTCTTCTGTCTCTTATTTTCCTTTTCCTTTTCTTATTTTTATTTGAAACCCACTAGCCATAAAAAAAAAAAACAAGATTGGATTGAGCTTTTTTTTTTCTGCAGCATTTTCTTCTATTTTGATTAGAGGCTTTTATTTTCTATGTTTCAATGTTCAGATGTTGTTGTTTAACCAAAAGCATTTATTTGTACCTATTTATTTTAGCTATCATGGTAACAAAATAGGAGAATTATATGAAATGATAGATTTCAGGTTTAAATTCTTCACTTACCAATTTATTTACACATTCATTTATAAATTTGAATTAAGCCCTATAAGTTGGAGTCTACTTACTGTCTTTTGTTTTCTTATTTATAGATACTGTTTCTATTCTATCCAAAACTGAGAACTATGTTATAGCAGACTTCAGATTATTTAGGGTCCTTGACCAAACACTTATTTCAGACTTATTATGAGATAGACACTATGCTCCACCTGGAGAGTTGGGAATTAATTAAACCTGGTACCTACTTTAAGGCATCTAAGGAGATAGAAAAACGTATGAAAATACGTCATATTCAAATGCTTTCATATGTATTAGAAAACCCAGCTCAAGCTGGCATTTTGTTGACTTGCTATCAAGGAGCTCAAAGGTAGGAGAAAAGTCAGCACAATCTAACCTTGACTTTTATTCTGTTTTTTTTTTTGTGTGTGTGTGCTGCTTTAGCCTCTTGCCTTCTCCCATATATTGATTTATCCTCAGGCTAACTTATCTGGTGGTCCTAAACAGAAGCAGGGACTCTGTGCTTCCTCCATTTTCAACCATCATGAAAATTATACACTTTACCTTGACTGGAATATTTCTGAGTCAGGTGTGGCTAGGGGAGTCCCTGTTTCCGGCTTCCTTTTTCTTAACTAATTGCTATCCCCTGAGAGAATGTGATAAGTCTTATTGATTTGTGCCCTTGAGCAGAGCGTAGAGGTGGTGTCCCCCAAACCACAAAGCTACCAAGCAAAAGAGAAAGACAGTTACTTAGAGGAAGGTTCAAGCAGTGTAACAAGAAAGAATGGGAAAATGGGAAATTGGCATTGGTAAGGCAGCCAGTGATGATCTGGACGGCATCAGTTTTCCTCCCACTCCCACTTCATGTTCAGACTCAGCATTTTATTATTACGGTATTCTGATTACAAAATTGTTCAAATAATTCTACGTGCCAAGTAATATGACTTTGTAGGTTCTTGCAGCAAGAGACAGTCTATTCTTCTATTTCATAAATCAGTGCTAAGCTGATGATTTCATTCAACACAATAACACCATGGAAATAATCCTGTTCTATGCTTGCTTCCCAAAAGGCTTAATGTACTTCCACTCACTCTTAGAACCCTGCTGCTGCCACCCTGTGAACTAGCCCAATCTGGTTGGCTGAAGGCTGGAAGTCCACACAAAGACAAGCAGTCGTTCCAGCTTAGGCTATCCCAGACAGATCAGTGACCCAGCATTGACCACAGACACATGAGTGAGCCTAGTCTGGACCAGAAGGATCTGGTGGGGAGGGCACAGCAAGGATTTATGTAGGGCCACAGTTGTTTAGTCATGATTCTGAAATCCAATAAACTCTTAAAAACAAAAGCATTTTTATTAATTTTCAGTAAATCCATTTGGCAGCAAAAACAAATCTAAATTTATTGAAAGGCTACTTACACTTTTTCTTTATCCAAACTAGTGTGAATATCTACTTTACTGAAAAATATATTAATATGCTTGATGACAGGCTGCTGCTGCAGGTCCTACTGGGGATTTTACAAAATATATTATATATGAACTTCCCTAGTGATACAGTGGATAGCAATCTGCCTGCCAGTGCAGGGGACATGGGTTTGATTCCTGGTCTGGGAAGATTCCACATGCCATGGAGCAACCAAGACCGTGTGCCACAACTGAGTCTGAGTTCTAGAGCCTGCGAGCTGCAACTGCTGAGCCTGCGAGCTGCAACTGCTGAGCCCGCGAGCTGCAACTGCTGAAGCCCGTGTGCCTAGAGCACATGCTCCGCAACAAGAGAGCCACCTCAGTGAGAAGCCTGGGCACCACTAAGAAGAATAAGCAGCCCTTGGTTGCTGCAGCTGGGGAAAGCCCGTGTGCAGCAATGAAGACCCAATACAGCCAAATTATATATATTATATATATATATATATATACACACACATACTTATATACATATATATATACTTGTATACATATACATGTAAAATTGTATACATATATATGTGCAAAGTTTTAGCTTTTTAAATTATATAAAGAAAAACCCAAATCAAACCAGAAACAAACAAAAAAACACAGATCACTTAACTTTTGAAAAAACCAGACTCAAGAATTTGGGGACCCAAAAGTTATTTTGCACAGAATGTCACCCCCATTTTTTTCCCTCTTGCCATCCTACTCACAAAGAATCTTCCCTAATATTCTTACACTGATTTTTTTTTTTTCTTTTTAATTTCCCTTCTCCCTCCTCCTTCAAAATCCCTCTCTTGCAACCTCTCAGCGTCTGACTTCAGCCTCCCTCCCACTCTGGGATTTTCCTCCACCACCTCTTTCCGTAAATAGTACTACTTCTATCTTTCTCAGCTCCCCAGTTTGCACCTTCGTGTATCACACAGCTCAGCGAGTCGAAAGATATTCCTTGACATTTGCTTTCTTTTGAAGGGAGATTGGAGATCATGAGCTAAAAATGACGACTAATGTTCTACCCTTTCACACTTACAAACAAATATAGATAATGATATATTACTGATGCTCCAATAGAAGCGTAAAAGATCAGTTAGGCTGAGATACAAAGAAAGTAGTGATCAATTCAGTCCAGGGTGGTGAAGTGTTATTAAAGAAGTTTATAGAGAAACCATGTTCTGGAAGAGTTGACCTATAGTGATATGTGGGGAATGAAATTAAGAACCAGCTGATCTAAGTAGGGGAGGCAGCTTTTGAAAAGGAGCACTGTGGGTTCAACTGGGAATATCAGGGAACTACATATAGTTTATGAAGCTGGAGCATATGGTGGGAGATGAGGAAGAGGAGTTAGGCAAAGGCCAAGTCATAAGAAAACTTTCTCTGAAATAAGCTTTCAAATATGTATAAGACTGTCAGTGGAGCAGAAGTCAAGAGAAACTTCAAAAATATGAAAAGCAGATAGGGTGTAATGGAAGAAATATAAGACCACTACACAGAAGCTATCAAAACAGATGGAGGAATAAATCCAGCACAAAATCTCCACCATGAAGAAGGGCATAATAAAAAAAAAAAAGACCAAAGATCTTAGGAAAGATATTCTGAGAAAGAGAGACAAAATCGAAGACCTTATACCCAATAAATAGTTCAAAGAATAATCGAAATTTATATAGTTATAAATTTGAATATATTCTATAGTTAATATCCATGGAAAGTTAAGGGAGGATATTACATATAGAAAATAATAAATAGCATAGACAATTACAAATAAGAAAGAAACAAAATGGCCAGCAAGTGAAAAATATAATTGTTGAAATTAAACAATTAATAGATGAACTGCACAGCATAATGGAAGCAGCTGAAAAGCTAATTAAAAGTTAAAAAAAAAAATAACATACTGACGCTTACTGGATCACTTAAATGTCAAGCACTTCTAAGTGCTGTGTATACATTTTATTTACTTCTACCTCACAACAGTCAAATAAGCAATACTATTACGATCTTTATTTTAAATAAAAAGTTAAACTGCAGGACTTTTATAAAATTCACTTAAAACCACACCAACCCCAGAGAACACATACTAACCACTGTAGAGCGTACAGAAGACTGAATCTAAGAATCACTTTGGAATGCAATACAAGAAGATAAAAAATGGGTATAAAGAAATAAAGGTTAAGAACAAGGAGAACAGATCTAGAAGCTACAGCCTCTAAGAGCTTAGTGTGAGCTATTAAGGAAACCCGATGAAAAGAAAGCAATATTTAAATGTATGAGAGTTAAAATTTCTTAGAATTAAAAAAAGGTAAGCTTCTTCATTTGAGAGAAGTGATTAAGTGCTAAACAAGACAATTAAGACAATGGAGATAAAGTTTAGGAATTAAGAAAAGGATTGCCATAATCACTTTTTTCTTTCATAAGGATCAATTCACAGGCAGCGTTAAGCATGAATTACAGGCTCAAGATTATAGACAAGGCACCACCAAATGGTTGCAGTAGTCTAGACAAGAGACCATGCGTCTACACTGAGGAAGGAGAGAGAAGGAAGAACAACCAGCACAGAGTCAGAAGACATCAGCTAATAATAATGGTGGGGTATCAAAACGTCACATCTTATACTATAAAAGTTTAAGGGCATTAAAAAAAGTTAATGAAGTACAGCCACCACCTAAAACATTTGTTAATCTAGGGTCTCCAACAGTAGCATAGAAGAATTGAATCACAAAGTGTCATGAAAAACACAAATCAAAATATGAAATATTCTTATCCGATATAAGTGTTGAAAATAAAATAGTAATTTATTTATAGCAGTATATCCCAAAGTTTATTATATAACACTAGTTCTTTTTTTTTTTTTATATAACACTAGTTCTATAAGATGATTTGTGGAAAATTAAAGATTCATAATCTTACAAGGTTAGAAAAACTTTAAAAACAGGGTTTACCCTTAGAGCCTCAAATTATACCTTAGCAAATTAAAGAGTCTCAGAAGTATTATAATACTGAAATATGCTGAATTTTTAGAATGGAATATTCTTCAGAAATATTTAGTTATATCCCATGACACTAATATATATATATATATATATATATAAATTGAAGTTATATATATTTATTTATATATGTATATAAACTGAAGCTAAGTCGCCTAATCGTGCCCGACTCTGTGACCCCATAGATGGCAGCCCACCAGGCTCCTCGGTCCCTGGGATTCTCCAGGCAAGAATACTAGAGTGGGTTGCCATTTCCTTCTCCAATGCATGAAAGTGAAAAGTGAAAGTGAAGTCGCTCAGTCATGTCTGACTCCTAGCGACCCCATGGACTGCAGCCTACAAGGCTCCTCTGTCCATGGGATTTTCCAGGCAAGAGTACTGGAGTGGGTTGCCATTGCCTTCTCCATATATATATATATTTTTTTTATACATATATAGGGAAATATATGGGCTTCCCCAGTGGCTCAGTGGTAAAGAATCTGCCCGCAATGCAGGAGCCACAGGAGACGCAGGTTCAATCCCTGGGTCAGGAAGATCCCCTGGAGGAGGGCACGGCAACCCACTCCAGTATTCTTGCCTGGAAAATCCCATGGACAGAGAAGCCTGGTGGGCTACAGTCCACAGGGTCACAAAGAGTCGGACACGATTGAAGCAACTTAGCTCGCATGCGTGCATACAATTTTAGAGGCATATATTAATGCATTTATAGGAATCCAACTTTTATTATTCGTATGCTGTATATTCAAAGTGTGAGATATAGCTGTAAAGTGTTATTATGCCTTTCAAATATTTTATAGAAAAGGAGGCTGTGAGGATAAATGAAGAAAATTCAAATAGAACATAACAGTGTAAGTATTAATAATATTACTCAAAAGATTAGCTGTAATAATAAATCTAAAGTAAAGTCTTTACTCTCTTTAATGTTAAAGGAAAGCAAAATACAATAATTGCTTAAACCACTATCCATTGGTAGATAACCAGATTCCTTCTGTCTCCCATTTGAGCTCCTTTTTGGCTCAGGAGGGGCTGCAATTAAGGAAAGAAAGTTAACTGCTGTGCTAAACAAGTTCAAAACCTCACCACCACAATAGAAGCTTATTTTATGCTCACATCTGAGTCTGATATGGATCAGACTCTTCTAAGTTGTGATTCAGCATCCCAGGCTGCTTTCATATTGTGGCTTCAAGGTCATTTTAGCATCATCCAGATAGCACATGGCATGAAATAGAAACATCAGATCCTTAACTATCTTATACTGGAAGTTAACACACATCATTTCCATACACATTCTATTTACCAGAGCCAGAAATATGGCCCCACAGAGATGTTGAGGGGCACATTCATAGCTTTGATTGGTGTATCTTCCTGATGAATGACCTTTTTATCATTTTTATTTCCCTTCATCCCTGGTAATATTTGTCATCCTGAAGCCCACTTTAATATGGCCACTTCAGCTTCCTTCTGATTAATGTCTGCGTGATACATATTTTTTTTCTTGTAACTTATCTGTATCATTATATCTAAATTTCACTGTCATTATCTCTAGCTTGAAGATGGTTTTTATACGCTATTTGATTACACTAAACTAGTTCCTTTTCAATCTGTTCCCCAGCATGGTCTTTTAAAAATTCAAGTATGATCTTATTATCCTGCTCAAAAACCATCACTGACATTTTGTTGTTTTTAAAATTAAGTCCACACACCTTATCCTTAATTATAAGTCCAAAGATGATCTGTCCTCTAGGATACTTCCAATATCGTTACTGACATACTTTCCCTCACATTTCATACTATAGACATACTGAGCGTTTTCAGCTCCAGTAATTTAACTTCTGAATTGCCTCCCACTGTTCATCATGCTACCTCATTCTTCAAAGGACTAACTTCTTTCTATATTTATCTCACTTGGAAATTCTATCATTGAAAAGTCTACTTTGACCTGTAAATTCTGAATTAAGTCCTCTTCCTTTATGGTCCCACCATACCATCTATTCCTTTATCACAGCACTGATGAATTGGCATTATACTTGCCTATTAAATTGGCACATCCCCCATCAGATTGTAAATTCTCCAAAAGTTAGGATGTATCCATTCAGTTCACAGTTGTACATCTGGCATGTACCATAGAATCCTTTGACATTTAATTAATACTTGTTGAGTGAGTGGCTGAATTATTGAATATTATTAATGACTTCAGCAAGAAACTTTGGTGCAGTAATAGACCCATTAGCTGGATCATATCTTGAAAAAGAGAAGTGAAAGGACAGGGAGAAAGTTGAAGTCAGTTGAACATTTCTTGAAAAAATGACAAAGGAGAGCGTGGTCACTTGGTGTTTGAGGGACCGTACGACTGTATACTCTCCCACCCTCCATGCACAGCAAGATGCTGGGTGATTCCAAGCCAGAGAAAACCCTTTCTAGTTCTTCCTAAGATGAGAGAATAAAATTCTTAGATTATAATATAAACTCTTAGAGATTCAAATCAGGTACTTGAAAGTTGAATTCTCTCCAAAAGTATACTGATCTTTTATTATGAACTACTACATACAGAACTGTGCATGAGATAGAGTCACCTTCAATATTTAAATCAAGAAGAATGCTCATATAAGCATATCTAGGTCAAGAAATAGAAAAGTGTGGTGTCCCAAAGCCTGTCCTTTTGCTTTCTCCAAATCACTATTTCCTCCCTCCCTTGAATATGTAGCCTCTATCTTGAAATTTATGGTAATCACATCTTTGCTTTTCACATTATTTCACCAGTATCGCAAAATACTCTGGTATAATTTTGCCTCTTTAGCTAACAATAGAAATGGACTTGCACAGTTACACATTAGCATTTTTCAGTGGCTAGCTTCTTTTCTTCATTCTAACTTTTGGGTTTTTAAAATATTCACTTATCCAAAATGTGATATTTGGATCAGAGGCATATTACTATGATTCACTTAAAAAGCAAAAATAATGATCATTTGGTTCCCAACACTCCACTTTTTACCCCTGGGCAACACAATGAAAGCCAAGTCAAATGTCTTTTGCATACAAACTTCAGAGTCTGTCTCAGAGATGAGAAACAGAGGGGGAAAAAAAATTGTCTGCTTATACATAGAAGCTAGAAAAAGCTTCCTTTTCCTCCCTTCCCAAAAGGAAAAAGAAAAGCTTCACTCTTTCGGCACGTGAATCTCTGATCGAAACTCGACTGTTTATTCTCTATGTCTTTTTACACTCATTTTTGTCTTTTTCATCCTTTGTCTCTTTGTGCCTTATTCTTGAGATGTTTTATTCTGATCTATCTCCAGTTTACTAATTCTCTCTTCACTGAATCCGATCTTAATCTTTCCCTGAGTTCTTAATTTTGATCATGATAATTTTCATTTTTGTTCCCAGTTACCTGATAAAATTCTAAATTTTGTCTCATTTCGTGAGCACAGTAAATACGTTGTTGAGTTGCTAAGTCATCTCTTTTGTGACCCCAGGGACTGTAGCCCGCCAGGCTCCTCTGTCCATAGGATTTCCCAGGCAAGAATACTGGCATGGGTTGCCATTTCCTTCTCTGTGGGATCTTTCCCATCCAGGGATTGAACCTGCATCTCCTGCATTGCAGGCGGATTCTTTACCATTGAACCACTAGGGAAACCCAGAGTAAAGAGAGTTACTTAAAATTTTCTAATATCTGAAGTCTCCCATCGGTCTTTTTCTATTGTTTTATGTTTCTATTTGTTTTCATACTTGTGATCTAATCTTCTGATGTACTTGGGCTTTTTGTTTGATTTATTTTTATAGTTTAAAGTTTGAAATATAAAAATATTAAAAACCTTTATATTTTATATTCTAAAATAATTACAGATTCTTGGAACACTGCAAAAATATTACGGAAAAATCATGTGTACCCCGCACTCAGTTCCCCCCACTGGTTACATTTTGTGTAACTGTATGTAATATCAACCCAGAAAGTCGGGTTGGTAAACTGGTAAACCACAGATTCATGTAGCCACTATCCCTATCAAGATACAGAACTATTCCATCCCCACAAAGATCTCCCCCATGCTTTTCCTTAAAGTTATGGTTCCATGCACCCCTATAATCCGTGTACTCTCTACCCATGGAAACCACCAATCTGTTTTCCATCTCTCTATATATGGCGGTGGGGGTGGGGGGTGTTGCGGAGAGAATTATACAGGATGTGATCTTTAGAAATTGGCTTTTTTCATTACTTTTTAATTGTGAGTTAATACATTTGCAAAATTATAAAACTGGTTTGAGGTGATGCTATATTCCACCCCCCACCCCCTTTTCAAAGATTGCTTCTGATGCCAAGTACCTGGTATTCTAGCACTCTGGAACCACCTTGGTTAAAGTTTAAAGACTGAAATCTTAACAAAGTGAGAGGCATTCCCTGTGAAGGACTATCTAATGGCTTCACACTGCTAGGGTAGAACTTTACAGGATTTTAACCCAAAGTTTAAGGAGCAGAGCGGATTCACTATGATCCTTCCCTTGGTAGGCTCAGGAACCCAGTCTCCACTCTCAGCTTCTTAGCCTCTCAACTTTTTCTCCTGGAATCACTTAACATCCTCAAGTAAAACAAAGCTCCAAGTGCCTGACTTGCTTTCATGAGCCTCTCTTATTTTCTGGACTCTGCTGCTGCTGCTAAGTCGCTTCAGTCGTGTCCGACTCTGTGCGACCCCATAGATGGCAGCCCACCAGGCTCCCCGTCCCTGGGGTTCTCCAGGCAAGAACACTGGAGTGGGTTGCCATTTCCTTCTCCAGTGCAGGAAAGTGAAAAGTGAAAGTGAAGTCGCTCAGTCGTGTCTGACTCTTAGCGACCCTATGGACTGCAGCCCACCAGGCTCCTCCATCCATGGGATTTTCCAGGCAAGAGTACTGGAGTGGGGTGCCATGGCCTTCTCCGTTTCTGGACTCTAGCACAGTAATTTTTCTCTATCTTGTTATTTTTACTTGTCTTCAAGCAAGTGATTTTTTGTACATTTTGTCCCCATTCTCTAATTATCCCCAGCAGTGGGTGGCTCTCAATCACCTTATCTGCTATTATCAGAAAGAAATGTTTCCTATAGTTACATTTTCTTTGACCTATACAGATTTTAAAATGTTTCAATTTAAATTTTAAAGACTGAATTTTTAAATAAAAAGTGGGATATCTGACTTATATTGATGTCTGAATTCACTCAAGACAGACATCAGGTAAAGATAAACAGGGGATGCTGTACCCTTAGGAAAAGCACTTGCTCTCAATTTGGCTACAGTCTTCCCTCACCCCTAGTGTCTGTATCCATCCACTTTATTTATTTAAATAACAAGGTATCTTGGCCACTAGAGCATTTTTATTTAAAGAAAACTTTAAAATTTAATACTACTTTTATGTTGTTCCTAGAAGTTTTTAGTAAATGAGATCTTCACTACTTTAAAATTTGACCATTTTCATTCTTTTCTTCATCATTTAGAAGTAGATATGAAGTAAATAATATTCCTTGTAGTAGTCCCATTAAATGACTGAGCCTCTATCCAGCCAATGTCTTTCTTACCTCCCAACAGCCTAGCCTCTCCTGATAACTCTAAATCCACTAAGAATATTTGTTTACCATCAGTTCTTATTGCCGAAGACAGAAAACTGGAAAGTATCCTCAGTTCCCATTACAAGAGATGCGTTTGTTAAAAGTCCCTGCACTACCCTTGACTCACATGGTAAATTTACTTCTCAGAAATTATTTTTCTACTTGATGTAATCATGATTACACCTCCTATACCTCATGGAGTATAAGTAAACAGGAAAATAAGAACTACATTAAAAATTATGTAGGATCAAAATTGTACTTGGACTTTATTATCATCTTTTTATCAGGGTGAATCACTGTGTACACATCTAGCACCTAGTGAAGAACCACTGTTGACTATGTATTTTTGTTGTTTCATGTCCATGTATAGCTTCAAATTTATAGGAAGAAAATATTGGTTCTCAAAGGGCTTAAATTTTATCTGGGAAGAGAGACACATAGAAAGCTGTATAAAATATACATGAAATACTTCTATATATGTAAGATGACAGGATAAAAAGAAGTATATTATACCACTGTGTATATTATACCAGAATGCCAATTAGAACAGCAATAAGAATTGCGGGGTTACGAACAAGAAAGAAACTTGAGAAAGGGTCTGGGGTGAGATTTTGGTGAAAGTGTAGAAATGGAATTATAGGAAAGAGTGTTGAAGTTATTCCTGCAAGTGGTATTTTTTGCAGAGCTTTTATTTCCAGGAGCTAAATCCACATTTACTCTTTTTATGAAGAATTCTGTAGGAGATTTTGTAGCGTGTTGGCATAGAGTTGATTTTATTTTAATGCTCAAGAATATGTAGACAGTCAAGTGTACTATATTCAGAAATAGGAAATGAGAGAGAATAATGTGAAGAGATAATCATCTCCAGTCTCAGTTCAGTCTTGGCATTTTTCCATCACTCTATTCAACAGAAATATTTTACTTTCTGTAGGAGATAATAAGACATTTAATATATGGTTACTGACCTTAGGAACTTACAATTGATATTAGAGGTTTGGGCACCTAAGTGACAAGTTAAACGATACACAGTAGTTACCTAGACATACTAGAAATGTCACAGGGTAGTGGCTGATAAATATAAAAATCATTAGTGCTGACAAGTCCTAGAATAGTTCATAGGAGGCAGAATCTCTGGGAGCTGGCTTGGAGAAAAACGGCTTCATAAGTGAGATGTAACTAGAATCATTTCAGCAGAGAAACCGTAGAGTTCCTCTAATCCAACTAGATGAATCCCTTCTACCACATCACTAATAAATGCTTCTTCTTTTTTTTATCTTCTCTAGTAATAATAAAATTCACTTTCATGAGGCACCCTGTTTCAAGAACTTAAAGATAATGTTCTTCTTTATGCTCAGCCCCAAATCAACCTCCTTGTTAAGTCTGATAGTGCTACCCAGGGCTCCCCAGGCCCTGTGTCCATCATTCTCAGGTGCCCCAGTGCACTACAGATGTGCTGGTTTATCTCTTCTCTTGGCAGCCCAAGCTGAAATGCAGGGGCTCAAGTAGCCCCAACACCAGAATGATGGCCATGAGAAACCTCCTGTGTTTATCTAGGACAATAAATAGTGTCACCTTACTCATGCTCTGCTGTGACAATGACTGTGAAGTACTGCTCAGTATAGCATAGAGGTGAAGAGATCCAAGTTCTGGAATCAGATACTCAAGTTAGAATCTAGGCTCTGCTGCTGCTGCTGCTGCGTCGCTTCAGTCGTGTCCGACTCTGTGCGACCCCATAGACGGCAGCCAACCAGGCTTCCCGTCCCTGGGATTCTCCAGGCAAGAACACTGGAGTGAGTTGCCATTTCCTTCTCCAATGCATGAAAGTGAAAAGTGAAAGTGATGTTGCTCAGTCGTGTCTGACTCTTAGTGACCCCATGGACTGCAGCCCACCAGGCTCCTCCGTCCATGGGATTTTCCAGGCAAAAGTACTGGAGTGGGGTGCCATTGCCTCTACCAGTTATTTATTACTTCTAATACCCTTGAAAAGAAACATTTTCAATCCTCAATTTCTACATGTAAATGGGTATGATAATAATGACTCCCTTACGGCGTTGATGTAAGAATTAAAGATAACCCATTAGGACTAATACATGCTTTTATTGTCATTGGTTCTGCTTTCCCCCCTTTTAACCATGATATAGAACTCTTATTCACAAACACCTAATTATTTAAAGTTAGTGTTTGTTTCCTCTAAGTCTCCTCCTCTGGCTAAATATCCCAAGTTCCTTCAGTGTCTCATCCAACATGAGTTCAAGTTTCTTCAGCTGCTCAGTTGCTCACTTCTGGACAACATATGGTGTCTTTGGGCTCCCTTTCAAATATACAGTATTAATACTAAGAATGTACCCTAGCAAATGTGGCTTGATGAGCTAATCTTTGAAAGGTGGAGGAAATAGGGGAATGAAAAAAGGATATTCTCATTGGAGAACAGTGTAATTAGTGAGCAAAGGAGAAGAAGCCATAATAGATACATCATGTTTAACAATAAATGGGCTTAACTACCTAAAAGAGAGTCATGGTGAGAAAAGATTTAAAAGCAGCTGTGTTATGACATCCCTGGAACTATGAAACTATGAATTCTATCAATATAAAGGAAAACCAAAGCCATTCTCAGGTGGCTCAGTGGTAAAGAATCTGCCTGCCAATACAGGAGACATAAAAGATGCGGGTTTGATCCTTGGATTGGGAAGATCCCGTAGGGCAGGAAATCGTAACCCACTCCAGTATTCTTGCCTGGAAAATTTCATGGACAGAGGAGCCTGATGGGCTACAGTTCATAGGGTTGGACATGATGGAGCACACACGCTACACTACACTAAAGGAAAACCAACTAAGTCATCATTATAGAAGACTGATCTATTACTTGAAAGCAACCACAAAATTCATGTGAGCTACTCACAAGCAGCAAAATGTTATATTATAATATAACCCTTCTCTTGCTCCCCTTAGATTAAACAATCAATACCCTAGAGTCACCCCAAAGGAGATGCTGAAAACTTAAGACAATCCAAAAAAAAAAAAAACCAGTTATTCTATTTGGCTATTGGCTACTGCAGTCAGCTCTGAAAATTTAAGACAATCCAAAAAAAAAAAAACAGTTGTTCTATTTGGCTATTGGCTACTGCAATCAGCTCTGGTAAGAAAGAGGTAGGCGACTCAAAGAAGTTACTTTGTCCTGTCTTGGGAACAACATCTCAGTAGCTTTAATCTCTGGATTTCCTTTATTCCTAATCCTTTGTCTTCCAGGCTTCTGTTTGTTTATTTGTTTGTCTTTTCCCATTCATTCAATTTGTATAATGCTTAGGCTCTTTTGGAGTTGTGCCATCTTCTTAAGGATTAGCAGTATGACTTTGGGCAAATTATTCAACTTCTTGTAATTTAGTTTTGTCTTTTGTAAAAATCCACTCTTGCAAAAGACGATTTTTACAGAACTTTAAAGATTAACTGTGACCATTAACTGAGTTATATTAGCAGTGTTTAGAAGATAGCCTGACAATACTAAGTGCTTTGTATGTTAATTATTGTTATTTTGGGTCATTATTATTGAGTGGAAAAATTCAGTTTTCATTCCAATCCCAAAGAAAGGCAATGCAAAAGAATGTTCAAACTACTGCCCCATTGCACTCATCTCACACGCTAGCAAAGTAATGCTGAAAATTCTCCAAGCCAGGCTTCAACAGTATGTGAATCGTGCACTTCCAGAAGTACAAGCTGGATTTAGAAAAGGCAGAGGAACCGGAGATCAAATTGCCAACATCCATTGGATCATCAAAAAAGCAAGAGAGTTCCAGAAAAACATCTACTTTTGCTTTATTGACTGTGTGGATCACAACAAACTGGAAAATTCTTAAAGAGGTGGGAATACCAGACCATCTGACCTGCCTCCTGAGAAAGCTGTATGCAGGTCAAGAAGCAACAGTTAGAATGGGACATGGAACAATGGACTGGTTCCAAATTATGAAAAGAGTATGCCAAGGCTGTATATTGTCACTTTGCTTATTTAACTTATATGCAGAGTACATGAGAAATTCTCAGCTGGATGAAGCACAAGCTGGACTCAAGATTGCCGGGAGAAATATCATTAACCTCAGATACGCAGATGACACCTCATTTATGGTAGAAATTGAAGAAAAACTAAAGAGCCTCTTGATGAAAGTGAAAGAGGAGAGTGAAAAAGTTGGCTTAAAACTCAACATTCAGAAAACTAAGATCATGGCATCTGGTCCCATCACTTCATGGCAAATAGATGGGGAAACAGTGGAAACAGTGACAGACTTTATTTTTGGGGGCTTCACAATCACTGCAGATGGTGACTACAGCCATGAAATTAAAAGACACTTGCTCCTCGAAGGAAAGCTATGACTAACCTACACAGAATATTAAAAGGCAGAGACATTACTTTGCCAACAAAAGTCCATCTAGTCAAAGCTCTGGTTTTTCCAGTCATGTATGGATGTGAGAGTTGGAGTGTAAAGTAATTAGGCTCCAATTAAAACAAATAAATTTATATTAAAAAAAAAAAGAAAGCTGAGCGCTGAAGAATTGATGCTTTTGAACTGTGGTGTTGGAGAATACTCTTGAGAGTCCCTTGGACAGCAAGGAGATACAACCAGTCTATTCTAAAGGAAATCAGTCCTGAATATTCATTGGAAGGACTGCTGCTGAAGCTGAAACTCCAATACTTTGGCTACAGAACTGACTCACTAGAAAAGACCCCGAGGCTGGGAAAGAATGAAGGCGGGAGGAGAAGGTGAGGACAGAGGATGAGATGGTCGGATGGCATCACCAACTGGATGGACATGAATTTGAGTAAACTCCAGGAGTTGGTGATGGACAGGGAAGCCTGGTGTGCTGCAGTCCATGGGGTCGCAGTCCATGCCTGAGCGACTGAACAGAACTGATTATTTAGACACTCTGCTAGGCCCAGGAGAAGCAGAAATCAACAGGACAATTCCTTGCCTTCAATGGTCACATTTCTCCAGATTTTGTGGGCAAGGCAATGACTTTGGAAACAGATTTTTGAGCACAATATTAGAGATCGTTTATTGTCTTTTTTACCCTGGATGAGGTATTAATTCCTCTGAGCCTCTTTTTTCATTTGTAAAATGAGAATTAATAAAATCTTGGAGGATTTGTTATGACGGTGGCTCAAAGGTTAAAGCGTCTGCCTCCAATGCGGGAGACCAGGGTTCGATTCCTGGGTCGGGAAGATCCCCTGGAGAAGGAAATGGTAACCCACTCCAGGATTCTTGCCTGGAGAATCCCATGGACGGAGGAACCTGGTAGGCTACAGTCCACGGGGTCGCAAAGAGTCGGACACGACTGAGCGACTTCACTTTCACTTAAACAAAACTAAATATGCATACTGCCTGGCACACAGTTGTAACTAAATATACACCCAGAATACTCAAATATTCCGTCATAACACGGAGAATAGAGGACCTTACTCTGAGTTTAGGAGCCTTTGGTTTGAGTTTAGGAGCCAGTGATTTCAGCGAGAGAGAGGTGAGAGAGAGGAGAGAGAGAGGAGGGAGGCCGGGCGGCCGACCCAGACTACATCTCCCGGGATGCTCAGCAAGAGGGAGAGCCCCGCCCAGCCCCGCCCCGCGGGCTCCGCAGGCGCAGCCCACCCCACGAAGCGGGCGGCGCGCAGAGGCTACAAGTGCTGCGGCTGGTGAGCGGGGTACTTTCCCGAGGAGCGGCTCAGGGACTAGCGCGCGGTGCTCCAGGCTCACTGGGTGGCCAAGGCAGGAGGTGAGTGGCAGCGAGTGGAACGGGGAGGAGGCGCTGGAGCGCGCAAGAGACCCCGAGAGCCTGGCGGAGCTGGGGAGCGCGTCCCTCGTCCCTGCCTAAGGTGCCTGCCTAGCCTTTGGGTATTTGGCGAACGCATCCCAACTCAGGGCACCACGGCGGACGCGGAGCTCACCCGGAATGGGTTGATTGAGTCCGTGGGGAACATCGATCGCTGCCCGGTGCTTGCGGCGCGCCCTTACAGCACAGCGCGCGCAGGACGGATCCCGAGGTCGCCTCCCTAGACCAGCCTCGCCCGTGTCAGTTAGTTCCCATGCAGATATTAATGCTCTTAATTGCTGCGGACGGACGAGGGAAAGTGCTGTCTCCGCGTTCTGCGGGTGCAGTTTTATTAACCGCGCTCTTAAACCAGAGAGGAGAGAGGGAGGAGGCTGAAGGAAAGAGCCTTTGGCTGGTCCCCTGGGATTATCCATTCTCCCCTGAGAATGGAAGCCCCGGATTACCGAGCTGCAAAGGAAATCGACTGTGCAGCTTGTTCCGATGGAACAAGCGGAGTCTCTCTTTAAGAGATAGAGGCAGAAGAAGGGAATTAAGTGGAGATTTCTCTCTCCCTCTCTTTGTTATAAATTGGAAGTCCCATAAGGGGCTCTGCCGATTTTTATCTAAAGTAATCCAATTTGATGGGCTAATTGTGCCAGAGGTTAATCAGCGCACCTAATGTTTGAGGGAACTGCGAGATTTCTCATTTCAGTAATCGATCAAACCCGTTACCATTGCTTCCTTCACTGAGGGATCCCGCAGTGAAGGGTGGGGGTGAGGGGAGGGGGTGTCTATGCACTTACTAAAGGAAAGCTCTGGTTCAGTTGTGGTTTTCCTGAATCTGATTTTTTGTTTGTTTTCCTGTTTTAGCTGCAAAGAAACTCCGATAATAGGAGAAGTGTGTGTGTGTGTGTGTGTGTGTGTGTTTTAAACAAACGCTAATGTAGAGCATAAAACATGTGGATTTCCCCTCTCATATTTTAAATGAGTTGCCAGGTGGATTTCTGCTTCACCTTACCTGCGTTTCTGGGTAGGTTACCAGCCGTTGGAGCTGTGGATTTTGAAGCATAATAAACCTCTAAGACATGAGTTAAATCTGTTATTATTCTGGACTAGGAAGCAAAATAAAAGGGACTTTACTTGAAACCTCTGTACTTTCTGATAGTAGAAAGTAAATTTTTATTCCTCAGAAAGATGGCAGAGGCAGAAAAGGACAGGCAAATGGTTTTATACTCAACGCAAAATTTTCTCCCATGAAGGTGCCTTGCTGTGGTGAGGTAGGGCAAAGTTCCAGAGTTAACCCTGGAAATAGTTTCTCCCCTATTGGCCTCAACAGAACTGTGACTCTGTGGGTTTATGATTTGTATTTTATTGTCAGTTTATTTCTAGACTGGGGTTTGTGAAAACTTCCTAGATGGTTGATGTCCTGTACACATTTGTTAGCAAAGCGTGCAGAGGGAGAGGAACTCATACTCACTCAGACCTGGAGTGCATGGGTAGCGGACCTTTACCTGAAGCAGGCAACCCTGTGTGTGTGTGTGTGTGTGTGTGTGTGTGTGTGTGTACGAGTGGGCTAGCTCATTGTATTTTTCAGAGATCACCCTATGAGGTGTGTGTCTACGTATTTTTGGGTCTAGAACATGCTGCCATTGTGTAGCAGTAAGCTGAGAATGGAATCACAATGAACAGGGCTGTGTGATTAGGGTCTCTGGGTGTACAAAGTGTACCGTTAGGAGCGTGGCTTAATCAAGCCAGCCATCTTTCACCCACTTCAGAGCCACCCAGTCAAAATACCGAGCTCCAGTAGAGCCCAACTGCTGGTGACATATTGATTGGTTCACCCATGGTGATGCTCTAACGATGCTAATCTGTATTAGCATCTGTTCTGAACTACAGAGAGTGTAAACACTTACAATTTAACTGAATTATTGAGAAGTCTGTGCTTCCCCAAGTTCTTCAGAAAATCAGCAGCTCGCTGAAAAAGGTCCTGCTTTTCTCATTTGTATCTCTGTGCAGGAAACCTGCCTTCTCGTTTGAGGGATCCTGTCACCGAAATGTGTGATCCTTGGATAAATTTGGCTTGGTGACGGCAATGCTTTCTTCCCAGACACTGCCACTTCCTCCATGTTCCTTTTTACCCTGACTTAAGTTTTGCCCTTTTCACACTTTCCCGCCACTAGGTAGCTTCTCCTTTCTCTTACCTATTTTAGGGGGAATTGGGGCTAAAGTGTCAAAACCTGTAGCTACAAAGGAGAAGAGGGCCTCAGGAGCAGTACTCCTGGTGGTCCGGTCTTAGCTCCTGGTAGATTCTTATCTAACTGTATTGCTATTGGCAGACTCTCTGGAAGCTGCTGGGGAATGTCTGACTAGCTCGAATGGAGCTCCACTACCTTGTTAAGAAGAGCAGCCAGGCAGCCCCGTGTGATGCTGCTGACTGGAGTTCAAGAGGGCCTCCCGGGGACCAGGCAGATGCAGCAGCCACCAGAGCTGCTCTCTGCTGCCAGAGACGTTGTACCCCGAAGCCAAAAGCATTGGAGATGGAAGCATGTAAACTTAGCCCTTCCCCAGCATCCCCTTCCCCCTCCCTGCAAGACAGTGCTATTCACACAGACTCGCTGCCACCAGGACCTCTCAACTCAGGGAACAACCAGATAACAGCAGAACAGAAAGTCTGCAACTGCTGCAGCCAGGAATTAGAAACCTCTTTTACCTACGTGGACGAGAATGTCAACCTGGAGCAAAGGAACAGGCGCTCCCCTTCAGCAAAAGGGAGTGATCACCTGGGAAACCTCGGCTGGGGAAATCCAAATGAGTGGTCCCATGAGTCTGCCATATCCCTGATTTCCGAAGATGAAGATGATGCCAGCTCGGAAGCCACCTCTTCAGGGAAGTCAGTAGACTATGGTTTCATAAGCGCCATCTTGTTCTTGGTCACTGGCATCTTGCTGGTGATCATCTCGTACATTGTCCCACGGGATGTGACTGTGGATCCCAACACTGTGGCGGCCCGGGAGATGGAACGCCTGGAGAAGGAGAGCGCGAGGCTGGGGGCTCACCTGGACCGCTGTGTGATTGCCGGACTCTGCCTGCTCACGCTTGGGGGGGTTGTTCTGTCCTGCTTGCTGATGATGTCCATGTGGAAGGGGGAGCTATACCGTCGTGACAGGTTTGCCTCCTCTAAAGAGTCTGCCAAACTCTACGGTTCCTTCAACTTCAGGATGAAAACAAGCACTAACGAAAACACCCTGGAACTGTCGCTGGTGGAGGAAGATGCTCTCGCTGTACAGAGTTAATTCTGGTTGTGAACTTCTTGAGAGTCTGCCTTGGTATTTTATATGAACGAAACAAAGCAAAACACATTTCTTAAAATTACTAGTGCAGTTTATTTGCCTGGCAAGAAAAGTTTGTTTCCCAAACCAACAGCCAGTGAGAGTTTTTGCTCTTGTATTTTTTATTTAAAAGAAAAGCCATGTAAGACGCATTAAGAAACCACAGCCAGCTCCACTGGTCCTTCTAAAGAGCTGAGACTAATCTGTAATGGCCACCTGCTTCTTCTATTAATACTTCTATAGCAAAATATTTCTAACAATTCAGTGTTCAAATGATTTCTTTTACATGATACGGGATGTTTTTCTTTAGACACTAGAAGGTATAGAACCAATTCGTAACCTGTTTTGTGAAAAAGAATGTAAGCACTAATCACATAAGGCTTACATTTAATTCTCAAAGGTGCTTATCCATTTTCTTACTCAACTTATTCTTTCTGTAATTTGGCTAAACATTAAAATATGGGGTTTTGAATTTGAATATTTTGAAGCTTGAAGATACTGATTATTAAAAAATGCAAAAATACATATGTTATTTTCAAAATTATTCCTGTACTCAAAAGTGGTAATTAAGTCATTAGAATAAACTTTCTAATAAAATTATATAAATCAGCCAATCTGAATTTAACCCAGAATGGTAGTGCCAGATATTAGCCAGTGTCACATGCCCGTTTTCTAGATAAGTAAAATTAATTGCTGATATAAACCTCATTTTCTGTTTGTGATTTAGCCATCATATATATTACACATGCTGAAGTCTTTCTTGGTTCTCACCCCAGAGAGGTAAGCATAAGAGGTTTTTATCCTATTTCCAGATACCTACACATCTAGGCAGGTTGAGTCATAACCGGCTCAGGCACACTCCCAGGTCGTGGTTGTTTGGAGAAAACCTCCAATACACGTGCAGCTAGACTCGTGGGGACTGGGCCTAGAAACTGGTATCACTTGTTCCAGGTCAAGCAACAAGTCGTTGCCCCAGGATGGCAGCAGTCCTTAAGCTCACAGCCAAAAAATAAAAAACTAAAATGAGACGAGAGAGGCTGAACACACTGAATCTGTGGGAATTGTACTTCTCACCCGAATTTACTTCCTGCTAACAATTTTGCCTGGAAAATCCCGTGGACGGGAGGAGCCTGGTGGGCTGCCGTCCATGGGGTCACTAGTGTCGGACACGACTGAGCGACTTCACTTTCACTTTTCACTTTCATGCATTGGAGAAGGAAATGGCAACCCACTCCAGTGTTCTTGCCTGGAGAATCCCAGGGACGGGGGAGCCTGGTGGGCTGCCGTCTTTGGGGTCGCACAGAGTCGGACACGACTGAAGCGACATAGCAACAGCAACAATCGTCTAAGGCATCATTCTGAGCACCTTATACCCAGGCTCTCATACCTGTGAGATCTTGCCTTATAAATTCAGACTTACTTTATTAGAAGCACCATAAGCGAAACAGTAACCACTTTGCAAAACACACACCCAGAATCCCTGCTAACTCAGTGTCTCTGTGGGTTATAGTTCAAGAAGGCGATGGAGAATGCAGCCTCAGAAATATCTTGCATTTTACAGCTCTTCTTGGAGGTGTTTTCCACCTCCCACTTCAAGAGTAGTTTCAGTTACTGTGTTACCAGGGTTGTTTGAGTCATTCTTAAAGAGGACTAGAGCTGGGAATCAGGGTGGAGAGCAGATTCTAAAGCCTGATTCTAATGTCTGAAGTTTTTGTTGTTATTGAAGACTGTGGAGTATGTGGGTGACTCTGGCTGGCAGAGTGTGTGAGTCAGGATATTTATGTGAATGAGCTCTTGTGGGTGTCAGGTTGATTTGGTGAATTGGGTACACTGTGTTGGTAAGGGTTAAAGTGAAATGCAGAAGAGAAGATCAGAGAATAATAAAAATAGGACAGATGTGTGAAAGAATTATTATGTTAAAATGGTAAATTATATGGATCTCAGAAGAAGCTAGATGTAACTGGATTACCTTATCCTTAATAAGAGACCATTACTGATTTGGAAATAATTGGGATAATACAGACATGATTTCTGTTTTCTATAGCTGGTTCTCTGTGCTTTTTGAAGAAACTTTGTTTTATTGTGACTCTCCTGTGTTGAGGCCAGCTTTTCCCAACAGTATAAATTTCTTATCCTCAAGGTTTATATATAATACAAATTGTCAGATTCTAGCCTGCTTGAGGATCTACAATGCATGATGTTGAGGCAACAAGGGAATGATCTCTTTGGCTGAGTTAGTAGGTCTGAGCTGTGTGTTATTTTTTAAAAAGTATACTGTACAAAATACATGTTTATTCATAGACACTAATTGGCATCCTCTGAGCTTTGTTTTTATTTATTGATGAATCAAGATTAGTCAAATTAGTCAAATTGCAGACTTAAACAATTAATGAGCAGCCTGAATTTCAGGTTGTGAAGGAAGACAAATTTGAGATTCAAATGTGAGAAAATGTTTTCAGTTCTGTAAAGCTTGTGATAAAGGAACAAAGACAAAGCTTTTCATTTGGAAGTATTTTATGATTCTTGTAGTGCTACCAAATTGTATATAGTTCCAATGTGATCTACAAGATATGTATTCCACACACACACACACACACACACACACACACACACACATGCTTAGTTGCTCATTTGTGTCTGACTCTTTGCAACCCTGTGGACTGTAGCCTGCCAGGCTCCTCTGTCCATGGGATTTTCCAGGCAAGAATACTGGAGTGAATAGCCATTTCCTTCGCCAAGGGATCTTCCTGACCCAGGGATTGAACCCAGATCTCCTGCATTGCAGACAGATTCTTTACCATCTGAGTCACTAGGGAAGCCCTACATGTTTATATCCCAATTAGGAAAAAATATTCAGGGAAAAAAGACTTAAATCAGAGTATGTTTCTTCCTTTTATCCTTAAAATTTTTAAATTGAAATATAGTAAGTATAAGGTAGACTACAGTCCATAGAGTTGCAAAAAGTTGCAAAGAGTCAGACATGATTGAAGTGACAGCACGAACACGTGCACATATATGGTAACTTATTTTACCACTATTTAAATCTGCTCATATATGGGGCATATCTCTTTTACCTTCTCCTTATATGAGGGCAGACCATTATACCAAAAGGAAGCAATTCAGAACATAATCTGGGTGTCTCTAGGGCTGTGTTAATATGACTCAGATAACCGCCTTCATCAGTTATGATTTCTCCAGGTGTTCAGCTGTGTAGCTCTAGTTTATACTGTCAGTGTCTGAATTCAAGACGAAGATTAATTGAATTTTAAGTGATGGTAACACAGGTAACAAAAGACCCTGAACTTTAGACATTGTTTCCAATCTGATAAAGAGGGTTTGGGGCTCTAAATATATTTATTTAGAAGTACTTTGGCAAGATCAGGTTATACTGTTACAGATAGTGAACAGAACATAGCTATGGTGTGGGTCTTGCATTCTTCATGGAAGTTTGTGACCCTACACCTGTCTCTTTAACACGGTGCTGGTTGTTACCTCTGAGAGTTTTTATTGCTAGACCTAGACAAGTAAAACTACTGTTTCAGAGGTCCATAGTTTAGATCTTTGATTTTTTACCACGTTTTAGAAAACTAGATTCACCTTCCTAATCTTAAAAGAAGGCAACTCATTGTTCAGCATGGAGGCCTGAAGGGGTGAGTACCAGCAAGAGAGCTGCTTTTCTCCATTACTGCTGGGATCTACAGGCTGCTAATGGCCAGTTTAACTGTCTTAATGACTTTAATAAAAACTGTTCCTTTTCAGAGCACCTTAAACTGTTTTGGCAGAGCTGAAGTGATTTCTTTGCAGTCTTGTGTGTCCTTTTCAGCCATCTGGAGCTCCATGTCATATGATGTACTGGATCTTTCATAAGAAGAATGTCTTTTTCTCCAGGCTCCCATTTCATAGCCGATTCATAGTTTAGAGGATTACAGGACTACGTGGAACCATGAAATTCTTGGTGGCTGTGGGTACTTTTACCCACAAAATTGCCATGCTTCTTGATGCTCTACTGCCTGGCTACTTGCATTGATATCAATATCACATGCTTTACTGTCTGCCTGAAAACACCCGAGTCCATTCCTCCCACACTTATATGTGCCCAGTACAGGCACATATCCTTCGATGTGCCAGTTTAGACAGAGACTGCCCTGCCAAGTTCATTTGTGCCTTCCGTTTGCTGCCGGGTATAAGGATAAGTGAGTGAGTGAGAATTATGTCAGTTGAATATTGGAATTAAAGGTCTGAATCCAAGTGGTTCTACTTTTTGTTACTTCATTGTAACAAAATTCTAGGCAGGACCCTTTGAACATTTTATCCTTCATCTTTCACATGTGCAATGATAGGCACATGCAAAACCTTTATTATTCATATAAAGTTAAAAAAAATGTTCTATAGATCTGTTAGGAGAAGGTTTTTCAGTCTGAAGCTTGTATTGCATTGCAGCAATAACTGCTACCACAAAAACGTGGTCTGACTAAAGAGACTCACAGCCTTCATCAATGGTTCACCTGTTTAGCAAGATTTAATACCACCAACTAGATTCCACTGTGACAAAGTAATAAGAGCCTTACAGTTCTCTGTATTGGGGTTTAACCTTTTCCAGAATGGGGCATAAAGAATGACTATAATAAAAAAGAATTATAAGGAAGTCTAACTGGCTTTTCTCAGTATAAAATGCTTTGTAAAGAGAATTAACACTTCATCTTTTAGCTGATTTTCAGCTATACAATTTTATGGTCTGTAGTTTTCTGTAGTATTTCCTCCCAACTTATACGGGCATAAGTCTTGGGAAGTAATTTGCCTGACTCGTGCAGTAGCACTGTAAAAAGTAAGATGCTATTTCAAATATGAAAAATTGATTTCAAAAATCCATGGGTTACCCTTAAGAGCATACCTCTCCATTTTTTCTGTTTTTAGTATGCAAGTTTATGTACACTCAAGTCTATGTATTTATTAGGAGAATATTTATAATTATAAAACTGTAATATTTAAAGCTATTATTAGAATAATTTTCTTATGGGAAACTTGGCATGCCTAATGTTAACTTTAAGGACAAGAGAAGTCTTTCACACGTCATGAATGAAGAAGTTGGAATCAACCTCAGAATGAGATGCCATAATTATATGGATTCTTGCTTATTTGTTTTTTTGGTTATTTAGCTTCCTGCAGATGTTTAATTGACTTTTTTTACCCTCTCAATTTTAGCCTTACAAAAGCATGGCATATTTAGAAATTATTTTACCATGATTATTATTTTATTTTAAGGAAATGTGGGTAGCAGACAGTATTTTCCTTTGCTTCATTTTAGCAGTTTTCCTGTGTTTCAGGAAGAGCCAGCCTTATTTTCCCACTGCCATCTTCACGCTTCCTTGCCAGACTCCGAATAAATGTCATACCAGAAAGCAAAGACAGTTATTACTATACAGTGTACTGAGAGTTTATGGTTCTCATCGTGCTTTTCATTTTACTTTCTTGCCAAACAAGAAAAATAATTTAATGTTGATTATGTGTTTTTTATATTATAAAAAGGGAAGTTATTCAGGTTCTAGACTTTTTATTAGAGCATTTGATGCTGTATATGTTAATAGTAAGTATGTCATTATCATTTTAAAATAAAACTATTAAGATGTTTTATTGTGTGTGTTAACTTTTATTTAAATCTGAATATGTAATGTTGATTTTTTCTTTTCAAATTACATTTGAAATTATCAGTAAAAAAATTAAAAGTAATATTTATCCTTGATTCAAGTAGAACATTCTTTTTGGTACCGTATCATTGAACAATGTAAACTATGCCTTATTTTTTTCTACTTTGTGTGAAATAGTTTATGAATAGCTATTTGGGTTTCTCCAAATTATTCAGTATTGAACTTAGAGTATGAATTGCACAATGTGGAAGAAATACAGGAATAAATATTTTAAATATACTCATTGAGAAATATAGAAAGCTTTGAGGTGAGAAACAAATATTGGATAAGCTCATGCCCCTGCTCTTAATCATTTTTAATGTAATTTTGATCTCCATTTTCATTTGAGAGATAGATAATGTATGTAATGAAGTGGAATTTTATCCTTACTATATGTAAGTGCTGTCAAGGTTGAGAATCCTAAAGGGACAATTTGAAGTGAGGCCCCATTTATTGTTCCACTTGTTTGAAACCAAGTGGATCCAGATTCTTATCTACTATAAAAGAAGAAAATCTAGTGCTTTTTCATACATATTTTTTGCTAGAAGACCTTTTTTTTGGTTAACCACCTCTGTCATTCAGAATGAGCTGCACAATGGTGCCATATAACTCCATGGTCTCTTGCTACCTGACCCTCAGAGGTCAGCAGGGAGCCTCCCAGGGACCCAATCTGATACCTTTCAAATGTTGCTGATTGTGCACTCAGAGGGAAAAAGAGGGTCAGAAAGGTCTCAAACAGACATTGTTATCTCCTCACAACTTGTTAGCCAGGACTAGCTACATAGACCCACTTATGGTAGGAAATGCATTTCTAGTATGTGCTCTGAAATGGCACACATCTGAGCCATTTTCATCTGTAAAATAGGTATAAACTGTTTGCTTTGCAGGGCTCTAATGAAACTTAGAGATATCAAATAAACCTAGAAGCAAAGATATTACTTTGCCAACAAAGGTCCATCTAGTCAAGGCTATGGTTTTTCCAGTGGTCATGTATGGATGTGAGAGTTGGACTGTGAAGAAAGCTGAGCGCCGAAGAATTGATGCTTTTGAACTGTGGTGTTGGAGATGACTCTTGAGAGTCCCTTGGACTGCAAGGAGATCCAACCAGTCCATCCTAAAGGAGCTCAGTCCTGGGTGTTCATTGGAAGGACTGATGCTGAAACTGAAACTTCAGCATGCTAAGAGGCCACCTTCTCATGGTGGCCACCTCATGCGAAGAGTTGACTCATTGGAAAAGACCCTGATGCTGGGAGGGATTGGGGGCAGGAGGAGAAGGGGATGACAGAGGATGAGATGGCTGGATGGCATTACCGACTGGATGGACATGAGTTTGGGTGAACCCCGGGAGTTGGTGATGAACATGGAGGCCTGGCGTGCTGTGATTCATGGAGTTGCAAGGAGTCAGACACGACTGAGCGACTGAACTGAACTGAACTGAATGAAACAAGGTAAATCAGACAAAGTCCGAGAGAGAATCCTGTTAGGTATTCTCTCATTGGATCCACAGTATCTTATGTGCACTGCTTTGTAACAGCAGAACCTGGGTTTTTGGAAGTACTTGGGAATCATGATCATGAGCTGCTGACAAACTACTGTATTGGGTCATCATCAGGATCATAAATAATCTCCTCCTCTTCTTTCTTCTCCTTTTCCTTTTTCCCTTCTCCTCTTTTTCCTCTTCTTAGCCCCCTCATCTTATTTTTCTCTCCTCTTTCTTCCTTTACCATAATCATCAACTATGTGGAAACCATTCATTTGCAGGTCTTTTAACATTTCACCATCATAGATATGTCTGAGAAAGCAAATCATATTTCCCTTTAAGAGACAGAAGATCAGTCTGGAGAACTGTCTTTAGCTTAATTGTGAATAGTTATAACCATCACATACTATGTGGCAGAAAACTCAGATATCTCTTTGAATAGAAGAGTTATGCCATAGGAAAGTCCAAAAAAATCCTTTTATTTGGTTGAAAAATATATATATATTTTACATTCATAATGTTAAATCTTAAACGATTCTATTCAGTGAGCACTCTGGCAAAAGGCTGTTCCTCACTGCCATTCATCCAGAGCTGAGTGTATGTGTGCTTATATTGAATTTATCTTTGAATTTTATTTGAATTACTCACAATCTGCCAAATTAGGAAAATTAACTGCTCTGGAATACAGATGATATTAAGAGCAATTAAGAACGTTAAGAACAATTGCCAAAAATTAAACTTTATTTTCCCTTGATATTTAAATGGCATAGTCAGCTATGCCCCCTGCTGCTAAGTGATCCATAGCAGAGAAATCAGGGACACCAGAGAAGGAAGAGGGCAAAGCCAGGATTTGATTACAAGCAGAATAAAAGGGGATTGGGAGAGACGGATGCTAGATTTTAAACAGTAATAGATGAGGCTGAGAAAGACTTCGAGAGAAAAAGTTTGGTTAACAACACAGCCTTATGTCAGAGATTATATTAAGGACATAGCTGTTTTGGCTAATCTCAAGAGCCATCATTAAGCTGGGAAAGAGAAGCTGGGATTGAGAACCCAGCAAATGATTCAGGCTGGAAGCAGGAAAATTTTGAGTTTAGTTAATGGTACATGAAACTGATGGAAACAAGTAGTACAGAAGCCTAAGTTGCTGAAGGAATTTTATTGCCAAAGAAGCCCTTAAATATATGAGCCTTTATAACAACACTTGGGCCCCGATACTTGTACTAGCAGGAAGCAGGCCTGAAAATTTGTACAGGCCCTAAGGAGGGCATACTCCTGAATATCCATTTTAGATGTGGCCAGAGATGGCAAGGAAGAAACAAACTCCTGGAGGCTTGAACAGGGGCTTTCGGGAATGGTAGATAAGTGAATTTCTTCCAGAAATCAGAACAGAGCCTAATCAAAGAATTTACCATCCCCATCTTCCCTGGTGGCTCAGACGGTAAAGCGTCTGCCTTCAATGTGGGAGACCCGGGTTCAATCCCTGGGTCGGGAAGATCTCCTGGAGAAGGAAATGGCAACCCACTCCCGTATTCTTGCCTGGAAAATCCCATGGACAGAGGAGCCTGGTGGTCTACAGTCCATGGGGTCCCAAAGAGTCGGACACGACTGAGCGACTTCACTAAGGACAAAAGGACTATATAATGCCTGACAGAGTTTCAGCATTTCTGTGGACCCATAATATGATTATCATGTGGTTACCGTGTCCCTGCTACCATCATTGTATATTGTATATGAGGGATAACTTGTCTTCCTGGCTTATACTTTTCTTGATTCTAAGAAGAGACATCCAGGCCTTATGAGGAAGTCTGTGCACACCTTGGAGGGCTTGGACTTGGAGCTGGAAACAGTATCTAGATGGATCTTTCAGTCCTCCCTCTTGGGAGCTGTGTATGCTCTGTGTGTAAGCAGGAGAGACAGATCAGAGCAGCCCAACCAAAGATCATACCCCATTTCCTTTGGGTAGAGTTGTTGCCAGAGAGCAGTAGACCAACGGGGACTACATTTCCCAGCATATTTTTCATTTAGGTGAGGCTGAATGACTCATTTTCACCAATGAAATGTGAGCAAAGTGATGTGTGTCACTTCCTGGATGAAATAGTTAAGGAACCTGCACACTTATATTCCTGCACACTCCCCAGTCTGGTGGCTGAATGAAGCTGATGGTTAATTTTATGTGTCAACTTGACTGGACTAAATGATGCCCAGATAGTAAGTAAAGCATTATTTCTGTATGTGTCTATACAGATGTTTCTAGAAAAGATTAGCTTTTGAATGGGGAGACTTGAGTAAAGATTGCCCTCATCAATGTGGATGGGCATCATCCAATCCTTTGAGGGCCTGGATAAAAAAAGGTAGGGGAGGGGTATATTTGTTCTCTACTTATGCCGGGACATCCATTTTCTCCTGTCCCCCAACATTGGCACCCCTGGTTCTCAGGCCTTTGGGTATGGACTGGAACTACATTATCAGCTTTTTGGGCCTCCAGTTTACAGTCAGAAGATTGTGGGACTTCTTAGCCTCTTAGTAAGTACATGTGCTTATCCCTCGTAATAAGTCTCTTTGTGAATATCTACATCTGTATCAATTTATTTATCTATCTTCTATTGGTTCTGTTTCTGTGGAAAACACTGACTAATACACTGCCCAAGAAGAACTTTGAAGCTACAATGAAGATGTCAAAGCCTCCATTAGCAAGGTTTGGGGCAAACATGGGGGGGTGGGGGGGGCCTCTCTGCTCCACAGTTATTCAGGAAACTGTGCTGATAAGGACTCTATCATCTTCAACATACGACTTCCCAGATCGCCCTGGTTGTCAGTATTTCACCAGCAGATGGAAAAAGACAGCATGGAGACTTTCATTTCAGTTGGTTAGCACTCAACCTGATTGCCACATCTAACTGCAAATGAGTCTGAGAAATGTTGTCCAGCAGTATATGCAGGAAAAAGAGGAAATGGCTTTGATGGACGGCTAGATAATCCCTGCCAAAATGTGTGACCTGGTTCCAGTCAATTTCCTGATTGATATTTACTTTTTCTAATTATTTTTTTCATTTTTGCTTACCAAAACCCTCCTCTAATTAACTATGAGTTTCTGACTTGTTTTTTTCCTCAAGTGAATTACGTTAAGTATCTCATTTTATATTATGTTCAATTATTATCCCCAAACTTAATGACTTAAAAATAAACTTTTATTGTTTGAGACCAGCTTAGCTATGTGGTTTTGGCTCAGGGCCTCCCCTAAAGTTGCAATCAAGATATTGGCTGGGGCTGTAGCACTTCAAGGCCTGACTGGGACTGGAGGAGTCAATTCCAAGACAGCTCACTCACGAGGCTGGCGAGTATGTGCTAACTGTTGGTGGGAGACCTTGGTTTCTTAACACATGGGCCTCTCCATAGGGCTTCTTAAGGTTACTGCTTGAGTCCCCAAAAGAGAATGATACTAAATAGAAAGAGAATGCTGCAAAGTTTCCTACGGCCAAGTTTCAGAAGTCAAACACTGTCCCTTCCACCACATTCTGTGTAAGTCCAGTCCACATTCCAGGAAAGGGGAACTAGGCTCCACCTTATGAAGGAGAGAGTGTTGAAATAGGTATCTATATTTTAAAACCTCCACACTCAGAGTTTTTATTTTTCTAAATCCTTTCATCCACTTTAGTGTTGCTAATATACTTCTTTAGCTAATTGGTACTTTAATTAACTCCTTTTTTAAGTTACTTTTTAATTAACATTCCCATTTTTAGGAATATTAATTACATCTTTTATTTGGATGTATTAATAAGAGTGCTGAATTTGGTCTTTAAAAAGTCAGCTGGCTTTGGGTCTGGCAGAGAAAATTTAGGCTCTCAAGCCTGAATGGAGAGAGACCTAGGTCTGTGAATATGGGCTATAATTAACAATAAACTGACCTTAAAAGAAGAGGCAAGCATTCTACTTCAAAATATAAAATGTGCACCATGATTTGGGGGAAAATCTCCGGATCCAGTTTCTTGTTCACCTTAGCAATGACAAATCTGACCAATTTCAAAACACCCATATTTATCTATTGTGTGTGCATATTCAGTCGCTCATTTGTGTCTGACTCTTGTGATCCCATGGGCAGTAGCCCGCCAGGCTCCTCTGTCCATGGATTTTGCAAGCAAGAATACTGAAGTGGGTTGCCATTTCCTACTCCAGGTAATCTTCCCCTCCCAGGATCGAACCTACATCTCTTGTGTCTCCTGCACTGGCAGGCGGATGCTTTAACACTGTGCCGCCTGGGAAGCCCCATCTATTATGGTTGACAATCATTATTACATCATAAAAACAAGTGATTGACTAAATTGATGCTTAAATAGGTTGATGATGAAAACTAACACTATTGAGTACTTAAAGTGTTCCATGCCCCAGTTTTCATATTTGCTCATTTAATCCCCACAATGATCCTATGAGGTAGGTTCTCTGATTATTGAGGTTATCCATGAACAAAGGTAGATTTAGCATTATCAAGAAATTATTAGCTTGCCCAAATTATTAGCTATGTCACACAGTTTATAAGTGGCAGAGCTGGGATTCAAATCCAGAGTTTGACTGGTTAATACACTTACTAAAGTAAATGGTGGAGTTGAGATTTCCCATCCAAGTCTGACACAAAAATTCACGCTCTTTATACTAAGCTGCCATTCACTTCTGTAGTTATTTTCACCTGATGCCCGCCCTTTTCACTGCCAAGGCCAACCTCATTGATGATTACTCACATCACCATTGATTTCTCTTTTCTTTAAATAACCATAGCGCTTACTACCTGTATCTCTATTCAACAATTCACCCATGTAGGCTGCCTTGTGAAAGCGTTAGTCACTTAGTTGTGTGACTCTTTGTGACCCAGTGGACTGTAGCCTGCCAGGCTCCTCTGTCCATGGGGTTCCCTGGAGTAGGAAATGGCAAGAATACTGGAGTGGGTTTCTATTATTTTCTCCAGGAATCTTCCTGACCCAGGGATTGAACCTGGGTCTCCTGCATTGTAGGTAGATTCTTTACCATCTGAACCACCAGGGAGACCCAGGCTGGCTTGTATTGATCACTGTTTCATGGATTAGGCATTTCTCTCCAGTTAGACATTAAACTCTGGGAGGACAAGAACCTCTTTTACCTCCATAGTCCCTGCTTCTGCTGCTGCTTCTAAGTCGCTTCAGTCGTGTCCGACTCTGCAACCCCATAAACGGCAGCCCACCAGGCTCTCCCGTCCCTGGGATTCTCCAGGCAAGAACACTGGAGTGGGTTGCCATTTCCTTCTCCAATGCACAAAAGTGAAAAGTGAAAGTGAAGTCACTCGGTCGTGTCTGACTCTCAGCGACCCCATAGACTTCAGCCTACCAGGCTCCTCCACCCAGGGGATTTTCCAGGCAAGAGTACTGGGGTGGGTGCCGTTTTCTTCTCCACCATAGTCGCTAGATTAACATTAATACTATACCAGTCACTTGATGATTATTCATGATTTGCATACATAGGAACATGATAAATTCTCCTGATTTATAAATTCTTGCAAAAAAATAATCTGGCCCTATAATAAAGTTGCCTCTTATCCTGAAAACCAGGATAAGAAAAGAACCCAACAACAGAAAAACACCCTAGAGGAGCGCTACAAAGTGGATTAAAGTTGGAAACCATGACACAAGGGATTGTAAAGAACAATGACTTCCACTTGCAGAGCCAAAGGCTAAGGCATAACTTAATAAAACTTCACTAATTTTTAATAGATGATATTCAGAATCATTTACTTCCAATAGAAATGGAGTCTTCAGAATATCATTTCAAGACAAGTTGAATAGAAATAGTCAAAGAGATAGATAAAGTTATTTATAAAGATATTTATCAGTGCATTAACTAAAATAATGAAATATTGAAAACAATCTCATAGCTCTCTATAATAGGGGGATTTCTGAGATAGGGTAAGCCCATAAAATGGGTCACTGTAAAGCCCCTAAACATGATTTTCAGAGACTTTTAAGGATATGGAGAAATGCCCATAAAATAACATTAAGTAAAGAAGTTCTTTATGTAGAACCTTTTTTCAAATATAGCATCATCCCAATTGTGCACTATCTATGTTATTTATATATACATAAGACAGAAGGAAACATCAAAATGTAGTTATCTCTAGAGTGGGGTTGTTGGTGATTTCTTTTTTTGTTGTTGTATTTTATAGATTTTATTTTTAAATGTGCTTTTAATTTTTTAACAAACATTTTTATAATACAGTATTTGGGTTTCCCTGATGTCTCAGATGGTAAAGAATATGCCTGCCAATGCAGGAGACCTAGCGTTCAGTTCCTGGGTTGGGAAGATCCCCTAGAGAAGGGAATGGCTACCGACTCTTGTATGCTTGCCTGGAGAATCCTATGGACAGAGGGGCTACAATCCATGGGGTTGCAGAGTTGGACACGACTGAATGATGAAGCACACACACACACACACACAATATTTATCCAAAGGATTTATAGATATTAACTCATTTAATTTCACCCTCATAAGAACCCTAATATAAAAAGCAGAGATATTACTTTGCAACAAAGGTCTGTCTAGTCAAGGTTATGGTTTTTCCAGTGGTCATGTATGGATGTGAGAGTTGGACTGTGAAGAAAGCTGAGCGCCAAAGAATTGATGCTTTTGAACTGTGGTGTTGGAGAGGACTCTTGAGAGTCCCTTGAACTGCAAGGAGGTCCAACCCGTCCATCCTAAAGGAGATCAGTCCTGGGTGTTCATTGGAAGGACTGATGTTGAAGCTGAAACTCCAATTCTTTGGCCACCTCATGTGAAGAGTTGACTCATTGGAAATGACCCTAATGCTGGGAGGGATTGGGGACAGGAGGAGAAGGGGATGACAGAGGATGAGATGGCTAGATGGCATCACCGACTCGATGTATATGAGTTTGAGTGAACTCCTGGAGTTGGTGATGGACAGGGAGGCTTGGCATGCTGCGATTCATGGGGTCACAAAGAGTCAGACACGACTGAGCGACTGAACTGACTGATTGACTGAAGAACCCTTATAGGTAGGTACTGTTGTTACCTCAGTGTTATTGATGATGAAAGCAGAGGGGTTTAAAAATTTCCCCAAGGTCACACAGATAGTAAGTTGTGGAAGCAGGATTTGAGCCCATGTACTTAACTATACCACCATTGTGAAAGGTTTTTAAAACAAGAAAGTAAAATAAAATAATTTTTAATTGGGGAAAAGTAAAAGCTAATTATCCAGACTTCTCTGGGCTCATATAAGAAGGTAAGAAAGCAACAAGAAAATTTCAGCTATTCATTAGGAAAGACTATTCTGACATTCAGGATTATTGGACTAGCATGAGTTAAAAGGCAAAATGTGGCAAGTTCTCAGTGATATGGGACAATAAAAATGGGATTGATGGTCTGTTATATGTAATGTCATCTTGCTGAGATTGGTGGTGTGACTCTCAAGGTCCGTGCCAGGCCTATGAGTCAGTGATTCATGAAATAATAAAGCAGGTTTGCATGACCCAGTCTGTCCCCTAATTACATTTATACTCATCCTTTAAAGGAACCACATATATGAGACTCTCCTTCCTATTATTATAATAATTTAATATTTTAATCTACAACCTAGAATAACAAACATAATCAAAATACTTTCTAAGAAGAGAGAATCCACTGTTCCCTCACTTTTTTCTCAGACTTGAATTTGAATAAGTTGACTGAGGAAAATATAGTAGAAAGAACTCGTCAGCACATTGTCAGGTAAGTATAAGAATTACACCATATAAATAGCTACGATGAATAATTTATTTGGTAGCTAGATGGCATTATATTTGGGCTGAACTGTACTTTATCAATTTTCCTTCCTCTTCTTTTAGGGCTTTTACAAGTTTAGGTTTTGTGTCAGAATATACGTCAAGGAAAAAGAAATACCTGCTTAACAATCAAAAATATTATTTGCCAAGAGGCCTGTAGTTACTCTGGAAATTGATATTATTGTTGTTAATTTCTACCCAATTACAATAGGAAAACAGTTCAGTTCAGTTCAGTCGCTCAGTTGTGCCTGACTCTTCGTGATCCCATGGACCACAGCACTCCAGGCCTTCCGGTCCATCACCAAATGCTGGGGTTTACTCATCTCCATTGAGTTGGTGATGCCATCCAACCATTTCATCCTCTGTTGTCACCTTCTCCTTCTGGCTTCAATCTTTCCCAGCATCAGGGTCTTTTCAAATGAGTCAGCTCTTTGCAACAGGTGGCCAAAGTAATGGAGCTTCAGCTTCAACATCAGTCCTCCCAATGAACACTCAGGACTGATCTCCTTTACGATGGACTGGTTGGATCTCCTTGGAGTCCAAGGGACTCTCAAGAGTCTTCTCCAACACCACAGTTCAAGAGCACCAATTCTTTGGTACTCAGCTTTCGTTATAGTTCAACTCTCACATCCATACATGACTAATGGAAAAACCATAGCCTTGACTAGACAGACCTTTTTTTGGCAAAGTGTCTCTTCTTTTTAATATACTGTCTAGGCTGGTCATAACTTTCCTTTCAAGGAGTAAGCATCTTTTAATTTCATGGCTGCAGTCACCATCTGCAGTGATTTGGAGCCCCCCAAAATAAAGTCTGACACTGTTTCCACTGTTTCCCCATCTATTTGCCATGAAGTGATGGGACCGGATACCGTGATCTTTGTTTCCTGCATGTTGAGCTTTAAGCCAACTTTTTCACTCTCCTCTTTCACTTTCATCAAGAAGATCTTTAGTTCTTCTTCACTTTCTGCCATAAGGGTAATGTCATCTGCATATCTGAGGTTAATGATATTTCTCCTGGCAATCTTGATTCCAGCTTGTGTTTCATCCAGCCCAGCATTTCTCATGATGTACTCTGCATAGAAGTTAAATAAGCAGGGTGACAATATACAGCCTTGACCTACTCCTTTTCCTATTTGGAATCAGTCTGTAGTTCCATGTCCAGTTCTAACTGTTGCTTCCTGACCTGCATATAGGTTTCCCAAGAGGCAGGTCAGGTGGTATGGTATTCCCATTTCTTTCAGAATTTTCCACAATTTATTGTGATCCACACAGTCAAAGGCTTTGGCATAGTCAATAAAGCAGAAATAGATGTTTTTCTGGAACTCTCTTGCTTTTTTGATGATCCAGCAGATGTTGTCAATTTGATCTTTGGTTCCCCTGCCTTTTCTAAATCCAGCTTGAACATCTGGAAGTTTACAGTTCACATATTGCTGAAGCCTGGCTTGGAGAATTTTGAGCATTACTTTACTAGTGTGTGAGATGAGTGCAATTGTGCAGTACTTTGAACATTCTTTGGCATTGCCTTTCTTTGGGATTGGAATGAAAACCGACCTTTTCCAGTCCTGTGGCCACTGCTGAGTTTTCCAAATTTGCTGGCATATTGAGTGCAGCACTTTCCAGTATTGTCTTTAAGGATCTGAACTAACTCAACTGGAATTCCATCACCTCCACTAGCTTTGTTCATAGTGATGCTTCCAAAGGCCCACTTGACTTCACATTCCAGGATGCCTGGCTCTAGGTGAGTGATCATGCCAATGTGATTATCTGGGTCATGAAGATCTTTTTTGTACAGTTTTTCTGTGTATTCTTGCCACCTCTTCTTAATATCTTCTGCTTCTGTTAGGTCCATACCATTTCTGTCCCTTATTGAGCCCATTTTTGCATGAAATGTTCTCTTGGTATCTCTAATTTTCTTGAAGAGATCTCTAGTCTTTCCCATTCTATTGTTTTCCTCTATTTCTTTGCACTGATCACTGAGGAAGGCTTTCTTATCTCTCTTTGCTGTTCTTTGGAACTCAGATTAGTATAAAAAATTACTAACTTATTTTCTTACTGTGCTAAGCCATATTGGTTTTAAAACAGAATGGCTCACTTTGTAGCTTGTTACTCAGACTGAAACTCTTCTTTCTCAGGGAGAGTGAGTGGAAAGTAAAACTATTCTATATGATAAATATGAGGAACTTGAGAGTTGGGTATAGGCATCTAGGGAGAAAAGAAGTCAGAGGGAGAAAGGGCAGAGGGAGAGGACCCAGGAAAGAGGTTGGAGGACCCAGAAGGAAAAGCCTACTTATTCAAATTCCCAGTTGCAAAGATGGGTGAAAGGTTCTGAAGATCAGAGATGTTATGTATTTAATATTAAGCTGGTCCCTGTTCCTAATTATTGCATATGTTATCTTTCAATGTCTTCAAGCCTTTCATACAAGTCAGCCATAGACAACAGCCTCATATTAGTGGAGCCATGGGGAATTTAAGGATAGGACATAGAAGAAAAGGGCAGGCCCCTTGGCATTACCCCTCTGTTGATGCCCACATAGAGGAGGCACCAGTAGTTGAGAGGAATGGTTGTTCCTTTTTTCCTAAATACTGTCATGTTAAACTGTGTGCATGAAGAACTATTTAAATAATCAGAAACATGTAAGGTTACTAGATGGAAGAATTGCTGTTTCATTCTGCTGCTGCTGCTGCTGCTGCTGCTAAGTTGCTTCAGTCGTGTCAGACTCTGTGCGACCCCATAGACAGCAGCCCACTAGGCTCCTCTGTCCCTGGGATTCTCCAGGCAAGAATACTGGAGTGGGTTGCCATTTCCTTCTCCAATGCATGAAAGTGAAAAGTGAAAGTGAAGTCGCTCAGTCGTGTCCGACTCTTATCGACCCCATGGACTGGAGCCTACCAGGCTCCTCCATCCATGGGAATTTCCAGGCAAGAGTACTGGAGTGGGGTGCCATTGCCTTCTCCGTGTTTAATTCTAAGACTATGCAAATAGTAGACCTATACCCGGCTGTGGAATAACTGAAGATCATCATAGTTTCAAGAAATCAGATACAGATTTCATTAACTGAAATAAAGATACTGATCAGAGAATTAGACCTTTCACTAGAGAAGTACCTGGAATACCTGCTTTGAATGCTAGGTGTTTGTATATATTTATTTCTCAAAGCACCGTCAAGAAGCTTCCCTGGTGGCTCAGTGGTAAGAACCCACCTGCCAATGCATGAGACACAGGATTAATCCTTGATCTGAGGAGATCCTACATGCTGCAGAGCAACTAAGCCCGTGCCCCACAACTATTGAGCTTGTGCTCTAGAACCTGGGAGCCGCAAGTACTGAAGCCCATGCACCCCAGAGCCCGTGCTCTGCAGTAAGAGAAGCCGCTGCAAAGAGAAGCATGTACCACAGCTAGAGAGCAGCCCCCTCTCGCTGCAACTAGAGAAAGTGCACACAGCAACTGAGACTCAGCACAGCCAACAATAAATAAGTAAATAAAGTTATACTTAAAAAACCACCATTAAGGGTAGACATTCTTACCCAAGTTATAAGTGAATACATTCTGGTGACCTTCATAGTCATCCCTACTAATCTAAACCACAAATTCAAATCTCAATGATCTATTGTTTCTTTTATATTATTTATAATATCTCTATTGGTAATTAAATTCTAAATATTAGAAATGATTTTTAAAAATATTCCAATACTATGCAAACTTTGTCATGCCTAGATTTGTGTTTATTTATCTAAATTCCAGGACAAAATTTTTAGGACTTTAGAAGCAAAGTTAGAATTTTTCAGAATTTATCTAAAATGCAGCGCTTTGCCTTTTAACTGCTTGGGGTTTGTGTTTATTGTGGCTAACTCATAACACCTACTTTATCTGAGCTGATTTGAGACATAACATATGGGAGTGTTACAATGGGGAAAGGGTTGGTTTCTTATATTTATCAATGGGAAGAGAGGAAGGGTTTAATAACAATTCAGCCAGTTACATGAGATAGTTTCATTCCATGAGAAATATGAACTAGGAAATATCTGGAAGACTGTAGTAAGGCAAAATAAAAGAAAAAAATTTGGAGGAAATTCATTCTTTCATTCATTCAATAGTTTCTTACTGATTGACTCTAGTGTTCTAGAAGTTTTGAGAGGCAAATAGAACATAAAGGAAAGAAAAACCAACCCAGAAGCTATCTATCCTCAGAAATTTTAATCTAGTGGAGAAGACAGGTATGAATAAACCACATATGAAAATAATTAAATTGATGATAAATAAAACAAAGGGAAAAGCATGGGGAGAGATGAAACTATAATGTGGCGAAGGAAGTGACACTTGGACTGAGACGTGAAAGTTGATGAAGGTGGGAAGATAAATGCTGTCATTCAGGTCACTGAAAGTGTCATCAAGGTAGGTTCTACCCACATGGATGGACTGAAAAATTTCTAAATTCTCATGAGAAAGTCTGAAAGGAAGAACAGATTAAGAAATTAAAAGAAAATGTGGAGCTTACAATAAGCCCTGACCTTGTGTATTACTAAGTTTGCTTTGAAGGGTTTTCAGCCTGTTCATGAAAATCAGCTATTTGTCTTTGGAAAATATATAAAATGATGGAGGATATTTTCCTTCATGTTGGAGGTAATCCAGCATGATGGAGGCTGAAGTCCCTCATGTCAGGGTGTATTATGTACTTTTATTCTTTGAATCTCTCAAAATTTAGTCACGTGTGCTTGGAGAGATGATGGAGATTATTGTCTATGCCAGCTTTATTTGTGTGCAAATAAATCCTGTTTAAAATGATGCCCATTCTATCAACTTTCATCTTTGGTGTTAGTAGCAAAAACAATGAAACACTGCTAAATCATTTTCAAACATTACTGCATTTAATTGTAATTAGTTAAGAAGCATAGGAAGCATTACTTTAGGTCAAAAGGGATTCTTTTTTTTTTACCTTCCAAAAAGTTGTTTTATAATCTTTATTGGCCTTTCTTCCCAAAAGCTATGCAGAAAGGCACCAAGCCATTTGGCTAGGCCTGTTCTGTGTTGTGATTTGATAGAAACAAGGGCTAATAAATTTATTTGGAAATGAGTTATTTTTATATTTTTTTAGAATGAACACTTGAAATAAATATTTTTAATAAAGGAATTGCCTAACCTTTGGAAAGTTCGGTTGATGTTATGAATATCAACCTGAAAGGACTAAGTGGAAAAAAAAAAACCTTAGTTACTTCACCAGGAAGAGCTTTTGGACTGCATATAATTTGAATGAGCTTCCCTGGTGGCTTAGACGTTAAAAAGTCTGCCTGCCATGTGGGAGACCTGTTTCGATCCCTGAGTTGGGAAGATCCCCTGGGGAAGGGAATGGCAAGCCACTCCAGTATTCTTGCCTGGAGAATTCCATGGACAGAGGAGCCTGGATTTGAATAGATAGGGAGATGGGATAAGAGTAACATTTCTTTTTCCTATGTCTTCTGTGAACAGAAGAATGGGAATGGGATTCCCTTGTAGCTCAGTTGGTAAAGAATCTGCCTGCAGTGCAGGAGACCTGGGTTTGATCTCTGGGTTGGGAAGATCCCCTGGAGAAGGGAAAGGCTCCCCACTCCAGTATTCTGGCCTGGAGAATTCCATGGACATGTATAGTCCATGGGGTCACAAAGAGTCAAACACAACTGAGTGACTTTCACTTACTCTGTGAACAGAGGCCTCTATTGGATCTGAGACTATCAGTTTTTAGGTCAAGGTGATTTTCCTGGAGAAGAGTGAGAGGGTCAATTTAGATGCTGCTAAAATATCCTCCAATAATATGAAAAAGGCCTCTTTGCTTCAGGCATGGCATAGCTGTAGAACTATTCCTATGGCTCTTATTTAAAAAGATAAGGTAAGTAAATGATCCTGGACTGAAGCTCAGGTTTCTTACTCCAGAAACCATGTTTTTAACCATGATAGCATGCAGAATCTAATATTGTATCAGTTATACTAAAGATGTTTATTGGATTAATGGAGGAATGGGTTCATGAATGAATAGAAACAAAAATTAGGTAAATGAATTCAGTGAGATTCTCTTGCAAAGGAAAAAAGTTAATAAAGACTCCAGCTTTGGTGAAAATTTAAACATACAGAGCAAAATGACTCACCAAGGACCCTATACAGGTAAAGAGTTGTTAAAAAGCTTCTAGGAAAAGTGCTGGGTAGCTGGATTTCTTCTCAAAGAAGGGTCTCATAGTATTCAGAGGGAGGGAGAGAAAAAGATACAGTCAGACAGACAGACAGAGAAACAGTGAGACAGAGCCCTGGTTTTTCACTTAATTCAGGAATTCAGGACCTGGTGTATCTGACCTGCAATCAGAGGAGGATCTTTTAGCTGACATAGTCCAGCCAGCTCTGGCCAGATACTTTGCCTTCTGCACAGCAGCTTGGCTTGAGTGTTGAACCAGTAAAAGCTTTGGGGGTTGTAGCAACACGGGATAGTTCACTATAGATCATCATATAGAGTTACATCACTGTACCCTCTCCAGTTAATGACAGCCTTGGCCAGAGATCGTGTTAGACACCAGTCATCAGGTATGACATTGCTGCAGCCAGACTACAAAGTGACAGGCAGAGACTGAAAAAGGGCAAGAGGATAATTGCATCTCTTCTAAGGAGAGCTTCAGGCACTCATCCAAGTAAAGGTTAAGACAAGTTAATGTTGCAGCAGAGCAGAAGCAAGCCACAAGCATTTGCTGCCTCTCACACTCCTGCCAATGAATGCATTCTGTCGAAACCACACTCTGAATGGACTTGCTAATAATCATCTAGCTCTGCTATTGGCAACTCATCTCCTAAGATAGGATCTGTGACCAGCAAGGCCCATGAGACCCAGTATTGCTTCTCTGGTGCACTGGGCTTTTCATCCCACATTGCCAATCCCAAGACACTAGCTTGAGCCTTGTTCTGCTTTATCTAAGCTTCTTGGGGGTACCACTTGGCATCAACAGATCTATAATGGGGTCTGAATGTCAGTGTGCTCTTCTAATCAATGCTTTATATCAGGTGTATTGGATGATCAAGTCATATCAAATCACTCTTGTTATAAGTCAAATATATATAATGGTTCAATTTAATGTATTTATTATACCACATTTTTTTGACCATATGTGTGTGTGTGCTAAGTCACTTCAGTTGTGTCTGACTCTTTGTAACCCCATGGACTGTAGCCTGTGAGGCTCCTCTGTCCACACGATTCTCTAAGCAAGAATACTGGAGTGGGTTGCCACGCGCTGCTCCAGGGGATCTTCCCGACCCAGGATCAAACCCTCGTCTCTTGTGTCTCCTGCATTGGCAGGTGGGTTCTTTACCACTAGCACCAATATGTATATGTTTGGAATAGTATCCATGACTTTGTTCACAATTCCACCCTCTGAGTGCATAGCTCAAAGTAAATGTAAGATAGGAAAAGGGTATTTGTATTTCTTGCTCTCTTAATTTGGTTTTCCTCCATTACCAAGGTGATTACATATCTTTTCATAAGCATATTGGCCATTTGCATTTCCTGTTTTGTGAACTGTCTTTACATGTGTCAGTCCTTCCCCTGATGCAAGTCAAGAGAGTTATGCCTGGTGGGTGGAGTTTTCCTAATACTCGCCTTCATGGAGGATGTGAATACGATGGATCCTGCATGTAGGCAGAGAGCTCAGTTTGCTTGTTCGCTTACTGGTTTTCAGCATCACTTTTGTTTCTGCTATGCATTTAAAAGTATACTTGCTCTGTTTTTACTTTGTGGTGTTTTTTCTTTTAATAAAGGGATTATTATGGTAATTTCCAAACTATTCCTGGAACTGGAAATTGTCTGTTAAATTTACTTTTGGGTTATTAGAAAATTCTTATAGAATTCACCAAATGATATATTCTAGCTACTGATATCTCTAAGTTTGTAGCTGTATAACTGTTTGAAAGATATTCTGCTTTTAAAAATGTCATTTTTATTTATTTTTTAAATTTTATTTAATTTTTAAACTTTACATAATTGTATTAGTTTTGCCAAATATCAAAATGAATCCACCACAAGTATACATGTGTTCCCCATCCTGAACCCTCCTCCCTCCTCCCTCCCCATACCATCACTCTGGGTCGTCCCAGTGCACTAGCCCCAAGCGTCCAGTATCGTGCATCAAACCTGGACTGGCATCTTGTTTCATACATGATATTTTACATGTTTCAATGCCATTCTCCCAAATCTTCCCACCCTCTCCCTCTCCCACAGAGTCCATAAGACTGTTCTATACATCACTGTCTCTTTTGCTGTCTCGTTCACAGGGTTATTGTTACCATCTTTCTAAATGCTCAGAGGGAAAAAAAAGAATTTAGCTTCTGGTGGCTCAGACAGTAAAGAATCTGCCTGCAATGAAGGAGATTCAGGTTAGATCCCTGGGTCAGGAAGACCTCCTGGAGAAGGAAATGGCAACCCACTCTAGTATTCTTGCCTGGAAAATCCCATGGACGGAGAAGCCTGGTGGGCTATAGTCCATGGGTTCACAAAGAGCTGGATGTGACTGAGTGACTAACACTTTCACTTTCTTTCTCGATAACACGAGAAAAAAGCACAATTCAATAGAAAAGTGAAATACCCAGGATTCAATACATAACTGATTCAGTACTAAGCCAGTAATGGTATAGACTTCAGAGTAAATTGCAAAGCATTTACTAAGGTGAAATTGCTTCTGATTTGATAAGGGAAAAATAAAAGACCTGACCAAGGAAGTCATAGGAAAATTGAGCACATTAATGTACTGTTAATTCTGGCACTATTAGGCTCATTTTCTCTGTAACAACCACGTAAAATTTAAAAGTACATACATACATGGCTGCTTCTTGAAGGCAATAAAAGCAATCTATTGGTTTTAAAAAAATAGAGAAGCAATTTATAGCAGCAAGCACTTAAATCAACTTGTTAAGGTCTTTTCTCTGATAAAAGTAATTAATTAATTCACCCCATATGTAAGCATATAAATACCCTTAAAAAGACAGCAAAATAACATATCTTCAGAATATTATAATATTTGAAAATCAATCACCATATTATTTTTTGTGTGTTGAGGTAAATATTGATGTATACAATCTGTGGAACACTATATAGTAATACAAAGAATATTATATACTTCTTTCAAAGGGATTAAATGAAATTAAGGCTATATATTTCTTATCTTTAAATTATCCACATCAAGGATGATCCTCACCATTTAGCCTGAGTAATCCTAATCAGGCATCACTGTCTCTTACTGCCAGCAATAAGAACTACCTGGCTTCTTAAATGCTGAGTTTGTAGACTCCAAATTAGGAAATGAAAGAACAGCCTATAATCTTATCCTCTTCTAGTAATGCTCCTTTGTACGTATAATCACCAACTCTTAAGGAAACAAAAATGATTTATGGAATTACTGAGGTCTGTGGTCAAAGCAGAGGTCTGCTGGGAATAATGAGCAGTGTTGGTGCTATAAGCTTGGAACTTCTGCTTTACCAGGTAAAAGAAACATTCCCCCAATTTAGTATCATTTTCAGAGCTCCTGCAACATGTCCCAACCCAGTCATTTTGAACATAATTACAAGGAGATGTTAGGTGTAGCCTTATGAAGAAAAATTGATTTTATTTCATGCAGTGGTCTCACTCTGTTCCTCTAAATTTGCAGATATGTATCTTAGATTGTAAGGAATGAACATGTTGATTTGATAAGGTTCAGGGCCTTGTTCAAACAAAAACACTGATGTTAAATATCTCAAGAATATACTGTAACAGATTCAGTCACTTCCATCTATTTTTAAGTCCGAAAGGGAAACAAAGAGATGAAGTGATTTCCCATGTGTTATTTACTAAAACATAAAGGTGAGGAGGACCCAAGAATTCTGTAAATGCAAACACTTTATATCATATATTAAAAGAGCTCCCCAATTTCTGAACATGGTAAAATTTAATTTCTATATCATCCAGTAGATTTATGTTCCCAAGTTCTGGAATGTTGTCTTTCATTTTATTGAAGGTGGATAAATCCAAGTGTTTTGAAAATTTAATGAAATAATAAAGCAAATAACTTTAAAAGTTCAGAAACAAATTCAAACTCTTTCAATTATACCTTACTTTCTTATCACACAGTATTTTGTTGTTGATTTCAAGTGAATAGAATATGCTCCTAGGACCCCTTTTAAGTACTGACTGACTGAAAAACACCAAAAAAAACCCAAAAAAAAAACAAAAATCTTTTTATTCCCTCTAATTCCTATATTCTTCAGTTCCTAATAATATACATTTTCCTGTCTTTTTTTCTCTTTTTATCTGTTCATACTCTTCTCTAAACCTTAAGTTCACTTTAATTTGATAATAAATTTATGTTGCTATTGATATTCAATCAATAACTTCCACTCTGACCTTAATTCATGTATGAGTTTTATAAAAATATAGTACCTATTTTTTTGTGTGTATCTCCTGTCTTAAATAAACTTATTTGTTGTTTATTTGCTAATTAAGCAGATCAGTAACATAATTCAAAATGATTTCTTAAACTTCTGTTAAAAAGCAAACTGTGAGGGTATAGAATGCAAAAGTGAGATTTTTTTTTTTAAACTGAAGTTTAATACAGAAATCTTAGTCAGGCTTGGACCCTTGAGAAATAAAATCAGTGATGCCAGCTAACTATTTTATTATAGTATAAAATGTCCTTTTTAGAATTAATTTTGAAAGACATATTTTTAAGTGGGACTTAAAACCTTATTTTCTTCAGCTATATTTTTAAAATTATTATTTTTAATAATTCTTATCAAAGTACAGTCGATTTACAATGTTGTGTTAGTTTCAGGTATGTGTGTGTGTATATATATATATACACACACACACAGATATATCCACTCTTTTTTAGATTCTTTTCCTTTATAGGTCACTGCAGAGTATTGAGTAGAGTTCCCTGTACTATACTATAGTTGGACTGTGTTAGTTATCTATTTTATCTATAGTAGTATATATTATACTTTACAGTATGCCTACTCTGACTGATAGCTGATTTCTCATTAGAAACAATGGCTCCCAAAAGGCAATGAATATCTTTAAAATGCTGAAGGAAAAATATATTGTTAACCTGTAAATCTATAGCCAATGAAAATATGCTCCAGAAATAAAACTCAATAAAAACATTTTCAAACAGACAAAAATAGAAGTTTTAATCTCCAACCATCCTGCACTACAAGAAATGTTGAAGGAAGTTCTGGCAGAAGGAAAATGATATCAGAGGAAGCCTGATCAGAAAAGAAAAGCATAATAAAGGATAAGTATATAGGTTGTACTAGTTTTCTATTCTATGTAACATCACAGATGTTTGCAGCTCAAAACAGTGCACATTTGTTATTTTACAGTTAGGCATCCAGGTACAGTTTAACTGCATTGTCTGCTCAGGGTCTCACAAGGCAGCAATCAAGGTGTCAGCCAAGCTGCTTTCTCTTTTGGTAATTTAGAAAAGTTATGGCTAATGTAGACAGTGTATTAAAAAGCAAAGATATCACTTTGCTGACAAAGGTCCGTATAGTCAAAGCTATAGTTTTTCCAGTAGTCATGTACAGATGTGAGAGTTGGACCGTAAAGAAGGCTGAGAACCGAACAATTGATGCTTTCTAACTGTGGTGCTGAAGAAAACTCTTGAGAGTCCCTTGGAGACCAAGGAGATCAAACCAGTCAATCCTAAGGGAAATCAACCCTGAATATTCATTGGGAGGACTAATGCTTAAGTTGAAGCTGCAATAGTTTGGCCACCCGATGGGAAGAGTCAACTGTTGGAAAAGATCCTGATGCTAAAAAAGATTAAAAGCAGAAGGAGAAGTGGAAAACAGAGGATGAGATGGTTGGATGGTATCATCAACTCAATGGTCATGAGTTTGAGCAAACTCCAGGAGATACTGAAGGGCAGGGAAGTCTGGAGTGCTGCAGTCCATGAGGTTGCAAAGAGTCTGACATGACTGAGCAAATGAACAACAACAAATTTGACTGGGGAGGAATATGCTTCCAGGATCACTCAGGTTGCTAGCAGAATTCATTTCCTTGAGGTTGTAAGACTGAGAGCCCTGGTTTCCTGCTGGCTATTGGTTACAGTTCTGAGAGGCTACCAGAAGTTTTTAGAGGCAGCTTGCAGTTAATTGCTACATGGCCAGTAACTTCATAACCACCACGGGAGTCTCTAGAATAAGTCTGCTAATAAGATAGAGTCTCATACAATGTAATCATGGGTGTGACATCCTATCATATTTGCCATATTCTATTGGTTAGAAGCAGGTCAGACTTTCTGCCCACCCTAAAGTAGAGCAGATTACACAAGGGCATGTAGACCCAAATACAGGAATCATGGTGGTGGGCACCTCAGGGCCTGTCTACCACATAGGTAAATATAAAAGATGTTTTTATTATCTGTAATATATTTTAAAATTAATTTTAAAAACTGCACACAGTTTAAAACAAAAATAATCACTATATAATGGAATTTTAGCACTCGTAGAAGTAAAATGCATGTCAACAACAGCAAAAGAGGAGTAAAGGATAAAATGGATTTTGCACTTTTCAGTTTTTTTTATAGTGCTCATGAGGTCGATCATTTGATAGTAAATTGTGATAAGTTAAAGACGCATAATATACTCTCTAGAAAACTGGTTCTTGATATATTATCCTGGAACTTGTTGGAAATATAAATTCTCAGCTCTTATCCCCTACTTTTTAAATAAAAAACCCTGAAATTGGTACCAGCAATATGTGTTTTAATAAGCTCTCCAGACAAATTTCATGATTCTAAAGTTAGAGAATACACACACACACACACACACACACACACACACACACAAATAATGCAATGAGGTATAGCTACAAACATAGCTCAGTAGAGGAGATAAGGTAGAATACCAGAATATGCTTGATAAGCATGAATGAATGGAGTAAAAGAGAAAGGGAGGAACAAAGAACAGAGGGAACACATTCCATGATGAAAAACTCACACATAAAAGCAATATAAAACAGAATAGATATGTCTGAAAATTGAAGTGCTGATATAAATAAAGCTTTGGAGTAACCTCACTTCTGAAAATGTAGATGAAAAAGACAAAGAGATTCGAACAGTCAGAATAAAGCTGATAGCTGTAATAAGCAATGTTTCCAGTAAGCACAACTGGTGCCCCTGAAAATGGAACACTGCAAATGAAAGAAAAAAATATAAGAAAATCCCCCCAAATGAAGCAACACCTGAAATTGCCATTCACAGGGCACACTGGTTCTAGGAAATTTTGATTCCAAACATTTAGCACTAAGGATAGCAGGAAAAGTTGAAGGCAGATTTTCAGCATCAAGGCATATCATGAATTTATGTAAGTTTAGGCATGCACACACTATAACAAAAATGTCCAAGGGAGAAAAATTAGGCTGGCATCAATTTCTGTAAACAAATACTCAATGCTAGAAGCAATGAAGCTATATTCATTAAGTTCTGAAGGCAAGAACCTAAGAATATTATATACAGTCAAGATACTTTTCAAGCAGAAGCAGACATTCTCAAGTATGAAATAATTCAGAAAATATAATGCATTAAGTCCTTCTTAAAGAAAATACTTGACTACAAACTCTAGCAAATTAAGAAATGAATCAAGATGTTTAAGGAAATTTGAGAAACGAAGAAACCGAAACTACTTAACACAAACTGCAACATGCCAGGGATTGGAGAAGGATGTGTTAAAGGTATGACCGTGTGCTACCAAAAGGCAAATTGGGGTTGGAGGCTCAGTAAATCTGTGCTGACATTAGGAATTCTGCCCTTCAGCTGTCCAGTTATAGGATTTTCATGACAAGTGCAAGAGAAATACAGAGGAAAATAAAATTGTTGCACTGACAAGAGACTTTCCCACCTGGGAAAGTCTCAGTGATAAAGAATCCGCCTGCCAAAGCAGGAAACCCAGGAGATGAGGGTTTGCTCCCTGGGTCAGGAAGGTCTTTTGGAGGGGGAAATGGCAACTCACTCCAGTTTTCTTGCCTGGGAAATCCCATGGACAGAGGAGCCTGGTTTGCTCATGGGGTTGCAGAGTCAGACTGAGCGACTGAGCACAAACGCCCACACTGACAAGATGTTGTATCTAAGTCCAATAAGGAAGAAGCAAATCCATGAGGTGGTGAGGGGCTGAAAGAAAGAGAGAGGTTTAAGGTGCTTGGAAAAGTGAAGAAACAGTTGGAGTAGATATAAAAGAGTGAACATGGTGAAAGACTATAAGGTTATGGGCAGAAATTAATACATCTGAGTGGACAGAGATTGTTATATAAGGTTCCAGAGAGAATTAAATTGAAGTGACAATAGGTTTTGGTTGAGACCATGTAAGTAGGTTGGTAAAGTGGTTTATGGGTGCATGAAGTGAAGTGAAGTGGAGTTGCTCAGTCGTGTCCGACTCTTTTCGACTCCATGGACTGTAGCCTACCAGCCTCCTCCAACCCTGGGATTCTCCAGGCAGGAATACTGGAGTGGGTTGCCATTTCCTTCTCCAGGAGATCTTCCCAACCCAGGGATCAAACCTGGGTCTCCTGTACTGCAGGCAGACGCTTTACCATCTGAGCCACCAGGGAATAAAAGGCAGTAAAAGAACTTTTGAGACTAGTATATTAGGTCATTCACATGAAAGCAGATGTTTAGATTTAAGATGCTGTATCACTGACCTTTGAGAAAGGCTGTGTGAGTGTGCTAAGTTGCTTCAGTCATGTCTGACTCTTTGAGACCCAAGGACTCTAGCCCGTCAGGCTCCTCTGTCCATGGGATTCTCCAGGCAAGAATACTGGAGTGGGTTGCCATGCCCTCCTCCAGGGGATCTTCCCGACCCAGGGATCAAATCCACGTCTCTTACATCTCCTGCACTGGCAGGCGGGTTCTTTACAACTAGTACCACCTGGGAAACCCAAATTTTCATCCTTCATTTCTTTATCCTAACAACTGCCTGAGAACTATTCTGTGCTAGGTGTCCTCCACAGGCTTTAGCTGGATAATAGAACTACTCTCAACTGAATGAGGTAAGTTAGAGAAGGCAATGGCACCCCACTCCAGTACTCTTGCCTGGACAATCCCATGGACGGAGAAGCCTGGTGGGTTGCAGTCCATGGGGTCTCGAAGAGTCGGACACGACTGAGCAACTTCACTTTCACTTTTCACTTTCATGCACTAGAGAAGGAAATGGCAACCCACTCCAGTGTTCTTGCCTGGAGAATCCCAGGGACGGGGGAGCATGGTGGGCTGCCGTCTATGGAGTCACATAGAGTCGGGCACGACTGAAGCGACTTGGCAGTAGCAGCAGCAGTATGAGGTAAGTACAGCTGTCATCCTTAGTTTAGAGATAAACTGAGGCACCAAGAAGTTAAGGAATTTAAGCAAGGCCTTTCAGCTGGCAAGTAATGGAATCAGGATTCAAACCCAGAAAGTTCAGCTTTAGAATCAGTGCTTCTTCAGCACTGATACTTTGTTTTGTATTGTCCCCTCCTCTGTATCACTGGAAAATGAAGGGTTATCTACATTTGCACCTAAAGAAGCTTAGTCATTCTTTCATCCATTCAGCCAACAACAGCATTGACTGCTCAGGCACTGTTCTGTGTTTGGGTGTGGTTATGAACACAACAAACAAGAGCCTGCAGCCATGGAGCTTCTCCTTTCTCGCCTAATATGTGAAGTTTTCTAATAGCATCTGATAAGGCAAGATTTTTCTCTTTCCTCTTACTTTTCAAAAATTTTCTGGCTGTTTTCACATGTTTCTTCATTCTAATTAATTTTAGAATTGTTTTGTTATGTTCTTCAAAATCCTGTTAGGACTTTGATTCACAGTATATCATGTATAGACATGAATTTAGGGAAAATAAACATATTTACCGTGTTTATTTTCCAGCAAAGTATTTCATTCAGTTTAGTTGTTTTTGTTGTTGTTTTACTATACCTCATAGAAAGATTTTTGTTTTGTTTTTCATTTTTAAATTTTGTTTCTGAACGTTTTGTGTTATATTTATTATTTTTTGCTGCTGTTATAAAGGAAAACTTTTTCCCCACTAAATTTTCTAACCAGTTACTGTCAGTATATAGTAAAACTATTGATTTCTACATATAAATTTTGTAACCGATGCCCTGCTGAATTCTCCTCTAGTTTCTAGTAGTTTTGAGTATACTTTTGTGTTTTCTAAATCTATAATCGTGCCATTGTTTTGCTTCAGGACAGAAAGAATATGTGACAGAGCCAGGATTCAAATTTATATCTCCTGATTGCAAGTTCTATGCCATTTCTACAGTGCTGCAAATTGTATTTGAGAGTATATGGACTCGCTTGCATGTGTATGGTATGGTCTAGGAAATATTGATCCTGGGCCCTTCCCTAAAAATATCTTCTCCTCTGTGCTGCCTGTCCTGAAGCCTAAAATGTTTCAACCCTAAACAATTATCCCTCTGGGTCTTTTTGTTTTTTTGGCTGTGCTGGGTCTTCTTTGTTACTCTTTGGCTTTCTCTAGTTGCGGTGAGCACAGGCTGCTCTCTAGTTGCAGCGCATGGGCTTCTCACTGCAGTGGCTTCTCTTGTTTCGGAGCATGGGCTCTAGGTGTGTGGGCTCAGTTGGGCTCACAGGCTCTAGAGCTCAGTAGCTGTGGCTCATGGGATTAGTTGCTCCAAGGCATGTGGGATCTTCCCGGACCAGGAATCGAACCCGTGTATCCTGCATTGGCAGATGGATTCTTTATCACTGAGCCACCAGGGAAGCCCCCTGCCTTCCCTTTTAAGGCAAGATAAACTTTGCCTGCTTTTCAAAATTTTTCCTAATTCTCACTTCAGAACTCAGTCTTTCAAGGGTAGAGAGTATAAATATACAATTACTAATCCAGCACCAGTTCCACAATATTGTGACCACTCTCCCCCTTAATAACATCTGGAGACCAGTCACGGTCTACATTTGTCTACAGATCAGAGCAAACTTCTACAAAATACAAGTTTTAGTGTTCATACATATATTGGGGGGAACACAGACACATCCCTTAATGTATTGTCTCTGGCTACTTTTACCCTGTAACAGTTCAGTTGAGTAGTTGCATTATAGACAATAATGCCCCACAAACCTAAAATATTTACCCTCCAGTTCTTTACCAAAAAACTTGCTGATATCCGAGATATATCATTGTTCAATCTGCACAAGAAGTTAGGCAAGTAGTCACTGTGTGTGTGTTAGTCGTTCAGTCATGTCTGACTCTTTGTGACCCCATGGACTGTAGCCCACCAGGCTCCTCTGTCCATGGAATTCTCCAGCCAAGAAAAGTAGTCACTACAATTGAACAAATGAAGAAAGAGGCCAAGGAGTCTAAGATCACATCTCCTGTGAATACTTACTCAAGACAATTACAGGCAGATTCCTGACCTCACATTCAATCTCTTTCCATTGCAGTAAACATACATTTTGGCTATTTTGCTTCTGTTGTTGTTACTATTTTTGTTTGAAATTTGGTCTTAGTTAGCTTTGTTTCTTTTGGATAGGATAAAAATTCTGGTTCTTTCTGCTGAGGTGGCTAAACTCTCCGGCCTAAAAATACTCAAGACATCTAAAGTGAGGTCAGGTTGACTCCAAAACCCACCCTCAGAAATTGCCTCCCAGAAAGCTTTTGCCTACTGATTCTGTGAGTTCTGGATAGAAGATAATAGTTAAGTAATAAATCCCTATATAAGAGGAAATGTTGAATTCCACCCAGGGTGCAGGTGTACCAAGCATTTTCCACCTTCTTGCTTTATTCTTCTGTTAAGAAAATAGGACTGAGTACCTTGGTCAGCATTTTTTTAAATCTCCAGATAAAAATTATCTAAATAAAGATTATCCTGTGGGTTGTAGTTCACATCTTCCCCCACATTCCAAACATCCCTTCTCCCCTTAGAAAGCTGTTTACCAGAGGGCCACTGCAGAGGGATGAGGGGTTCCATCAGGGAGGTGGAGGGGGAGGGGGAGACAGGACACTGTTGAAAGAAAAATAAAACTACTATGCAAAAATAAACTAAGCTGTTGGGGCCTACTGGTGTTATGAATTTTTAAATCACCAATGAGATAAAGGTCTCTATGAGATTTTTCTGGATTTCAACTATTATAAGAGCCAAGAAAAGCTAAAATAAACCAAACCATAGGCGAGTCTGCCAGGTAACTTTCCAAAGCTGCAAAAACAACTAAGCTACATATTTTACCTTTCCTTTCATTTCTCTAACAATTCCATTTTTATATATGACAGTTTGAAGGATTTTTAATTTGATAAACCCTCTAGAAAACTCTGCATATATTTTCAAAGATGTTATTTATTAAATCAAATTATTTTACTTTTTTTTTGTTTAATTTCTAGTAAGACTTTTTGTCATTATTTTGCCGTATTTTACATACTTGTTTTGTTCCTGAAAAGAAGAAGACCAAGAAGGAGGAGGAGGAGAGGGAGGTGGAAGAGAAGGAAGAATAAAGTCTGCTCCCAAATTAGGCAAAAGAAAAGGGAGTGAAGCTAAATAAATACTGTACAATATTTCCAAGGCTTTCTTAAGGGAAAACACCACAAATTTAACTTATCTTACCATTGTATCATCAAATGTTGCATTTATTTATGTACAGTAAATGACATGAGGTCATTTGCTTTCTTTTCAACTGAGAAAACCACCTCCTGAATTAATTGAGGCTTAGCTCATAACAACAGACATGGATCATTTAACATTTCCTGCTTAAAGTATGTTCATTATGTACTTGCTGATCCAAGGCTGTTGCTATGCATAAAACTATTGACTATATAAAGCAACAAGCAATGAGGAAATGACACTTGTGCTGAATATGAAAATGGCCTTCAAATTGTTTTCAGTTACATCTCTATTGATTTATGGTTTTCTGACAGAAGTGTCACACTAGGTCATTAATAATAATAGTAACTCAAATTCCTATGCTACATTCTGGTTCTTAACCTACTTTGATATGAATGCCTTTATTTGATCCTCACAGTAAGCCAGTAAAATGAGAAGCACCTTGTTTTCATTCTATGGTGAAAACCCAGCTTTTCTCAGAAAGTGGCTTGCATAGGTAGTAAGTAGCTGAGCAAGAAAAAGGGCGTGCTCAGTTATGTCCGACTCTTTTGCACCCCTATGGACTGCAGCCTGTCAGGCTCTTCTGTCCATGGAATTTTCCAGGCAAGAATACTGGAGTGGGTTGCCATTACCTCATCTAGGGGATCTTCCTAAACCAGGGATCAAACCCTTGTTTCCTGCATCTCCTGCATTGGCAGGAGGATTCTTTACACTGAGCCACCTGGGAAGCCCAAGAGAAAGGACTCAGGACTTCAAATATAGAAAAAACACTTCCTACTATAGCCACTAACTTAGCAAACATTCTGCATTATCATGTGGTATCACAGAATCAGCAGGAATAAGCAGTATAAATAGGATAAAATAAAGAGTCTTATAGAAGAAATCAGGCAACTTTTCTTAATCACACAGCTAATAGTAGTGCTACTTACCTCTTAGGTTTGATGTGAAAATTAATTATCTAATATATGTACAGTGGTTAGACCTGTGCCTGGCAGATTAAGAACCCAATAAATGGAAGCTAATACAGTAATAGCTCTCATGGCATGACTCACATTGTATTGAAAATGAATTTTGTTGTTTTAAATTGCTCTTCCAAATAGGCAATACATGGATAAGGCACAGAATTCTAGTAGGGCACATGGGTTTACAGAGAAAAGTTAAGCCTCTGACCCTTGTCTTCCAGCCACAGGACTGGAAGTTTCTGGATCCTGCTCCACATGCATCCACTGTTATCATGTGTAAAGTATCCTATTCCACAAGTATTGTGTTTCCACGAGTTCTCCCTTTCGCTAAAACGTTGGCCATAACTTTTCTTTAAATTTAAATTTATGTGGTTTTGAATAGGTCGTATTATACATACTGACATAAACACTATTCTGTATCTTATGTTTTGTAATTTAACAATAAGATAAACATAATTTATCATTTCAATTGGCCAATTTAAGTGTGAAAATGATATAATTAGTAATTATACTAGGACCCCAGGTGTGAACCATGACTGTCCCATGCAAACCAGGACATCACTACCTGACTTGTGAGTCTATGTTAGACATCATTCCATACCAGCACATATGGTGAGTCTTCATGATTATGCAATTTACATTTAAAACTGCCTCTTTCTAGATGACAACAGTATTAATCCCATCTTTTCCTTCAAAGTCAAAACCTGTGCTTGATAGAGGACTCAAGGAAAGTTGCTTGGGTCAGTCTTTGCTCTTGCCAAGGTTGCCACTGCCATGGAATTTGTTTAGAATGTAAGGACAATTTTTATTTTTATTTTTTTTCCTATTCTATGCTTTGGGTTAATGCTTTACCTCTATCGAAGCATCTACATTTGGTCATGTAAGGACAATTTTTAAAACAATCTTCCAGTATCTAAATTCAGCATACAATTTAGATTTTAGGACACAGGCCTAAAGCAACTCTCTCAGCAGGTTTTTATTCTCTTTCCAAAGAAAGAACCCCAACTCTTATGAAGCATGCTTCCTGGGATTCACAAACTTGTGTAGTCCCCACTTTTTGGGTCAGGGTTGGCCCTATAATTCACAGTGACTGTAGAATGTGAAAGAAGCAAAGCTATATTCTTTCCAAGGGTAGATTATAAGAAGTCTAGTAACTTTGAGCTAGGTCTCTCATACACTCAGTTTGGGGATAGCCAACAATTCTGTAAGAAGCATGATCATGAGATAGGCTGTGAGGAAGTCCAATTTAGCTGTGAGAAGAAGCTGCATGGAGAGAGAGATCCACAGCCCCCAGCTACCTAGCTAAAGCATCAGACATGTAAGGAGAAAAGCCTTCTTGGATGTCCAGATCAGTCGGTACCTCAGGTATCTCAGTCCATCAGTCAGGTATCTCCAGTCCCATTTACTATCTGATGTGAAATTACATGCAAGACCCTATAGGAAAACCACCTAGCTGAGCCCAGTCATCCCATAAGCACCACAGCAGTGTTAATTGCTGTTTTGAACCATTTGGTATTGGAGTAGTTTATTCCACAGCAATAGATAATTAAAACAACTCTTCCGTCTTTGTAGAGTGGTCTGATGATATAGTGGCCGAAGGTAACCCATACCCTGCAGTAGTCTGAATTGCCCTTCCATTTTTCCTAACAGCCTGGGGATTGATGTGGCCTACCTCCCTAAAATGCAACAGACAACAGTTTGACCTAATTCCACAGAATGATCACCACCAGTTTTGGGGCATTCAGTATATAAGTCCTTATTGTCCAAAGCACCACTTTCTTCCTCTAGTCAATTCCATATTTTATCTTCTGTTATTCTTAGTGGTCTCATTTAAGATCCAAATTCTGAATTAATTAAGGACTGCATTTGGCTTCATGTAATTGAATCACAATTTTACATTTAATCAAATGGGGAATTTTTTGACATATCAAAAAGTCAAAGATGAGCAACTGGGGTTGCCATAGCATTCATGACTTTTAGCTGAATACATGGCTTGGTGTGTGTGTGTGTGCATTTTAAGTTGCTTCAGTCATGTCTGACTCTTTGCGACCCTGTGGGTTGAAGCCCACAAGACTCCTCTGTCCATGGGATTCTCCAGACAGGGATACTGGAGTGAATTGCCATGCCCTCCTCCAGAGGATCTTCCTGACCCAGAGATCAAACCTGCATCTCTGTGGAGTCTTTACTGCTGAGCCACCAGGGAAGCCTGAATGCATGGCTATTTTGTGGTTACTGCATGATTAATTTCTGGCCGATGGATATGAATAGAAGTGTCTGATGTGACATCTGTAAAGTATTTTAAAAAGGAGACATTGTGTTCTTCTTTTGTCCTCTTTCTTGTTCATGAATTAAATGTGGATATAATAACTGGATTATTTGACCAAGTGCCCTTCTTATTCCCAAAGTTATAAGCAACAAAATGTAAGGAGTCTCAGTGCCTAATGATTAATGAATCACTTTATCAGCCCCTGTCAAACCACAACTTCATTCACACGGAAGAGAAATGAACTTATATACTGTTATATCACTACTATTTTGAGATTTTATTATTCTCGCAACTGAAATTATTCTAATACAGTCTAGGCTGGTGCAGAAGATATAAAGTGTCTACAGTGTTCCAGTCTGCTTCTGTCTTTCTGACCCACCACGCTTTGTGGGTGGGTCATCCCATCCTTACGGCCACCTCATTGTAGCTAAATAATTATTCCTCCTTCAGCTTTCAATTACATTCCAGGTAGAAAGAAAAAGAAGGAAGCAACAAGGAGGAAGAGGTGATTCAAAGCTTTCTAAAATCCTTAGAAGACTTCACCTATGTCACATTGGCCATGTTTTGAAGTTTAATTTAGTAGCTGGGCACATTGACACCCAAATAAAATGAAAGTTCTATTAGTAAGATAGAACAAGAAATTAAGATTAAGGAGACCACAAGCAGAGTCTACCACAATAGTATGTCAGGAGTAGTGCTCAGAAATAATGTTCCAAACTAGGTGGAAAAACCAACAGGTGTTTAATATAGGCCCCTAACATGCATCCTAAGTGGAGATGTACAATTAAGATATTTACAATTATTAAATGTCAGTAGAGAGGGTAGGACTGGATACATCAACAGGGTGGTCCCATAGATTACAGTTCAAACTAGAGTCATGTCAAGAAAGAGCACATACATTTAGAATAATGAGCTGAAAATGAAATTGTGAGGGAAAATTAATGGAAATAAGCTGAGTAGGGGAGAGACTTTGAAACACATCAAGAGAGTTAAAGTGATACTAAAAACCAGAGAGAGAAGTTTATGAGAGTTATGATGGAAGTATTCACATATTATGTACAGTTTGAAATGCAGCTAGTGGGTACAATACACTAAGGGCTGAAAAGTGTTCCTATTAATATGGAGACTATGTGCTACATTCAAGAATAGTTTCACCAAAATAGACAATATCAAAACCAGTTTGCAGGGAATTGAGGACTGAAAGGAAAACAAGAAAGTGGAGATACAGGGTAGACTACATTACACAAGCCTTCTCTACTCAAGCTTGGTTTCTATACATATCCATATCTTTTTATAAAGAAGAAAGGTTTTAAGTACTTGGATGACAAGAAAGGGCAATGGAAAATAAGAATATTGCTTTGACTAAAGTATTCAGAAAATTCCTCCTTTATTGAATTTGCATTGTATTGTCTTGTGCTGGATTGCATTGAAGTTTTATTGATTTGTAGCTACAGAGATCCAAGGATATCCTTGGCCCAGACAGGTGATGCCTGCCTCTACTGATCCCAAAGAGGTGAGTGTGTCTCTCTGCAGATGCAAGAAGATGATTCAACATCAGACTGCCTTTAATATTAAATGATGAATTTAAATATATTTTAATATTTAAAGTCTACACATTTAATTTAATCAACAAATTATGCTTTTTAAATAGCGCATGAACCAGATCCAAAGGATAAATGTTCCGAGTGATAATTGTGCCTGGAGCACATGAAAACTCTGCCCAGTTGATTTGATATGCAAATCATTGAGAAATCATATTAGTTCAATCAAGAAGAATCAGGCTAGAGCCAAAGAGAATAAAGGAACGAGAAGGAACTGTATACCAGGCGCTTTATACATACTAGCTCCTCATCAGTACCCTAAGAGACTTTCATTTTGAGACTGAGAAAAAAAACAAGACTGAGCAGGGTCAATAGCTTACTCAGGAGTCCATAGCAAGCAGCAGGGGCAGGATAAGAACCTACAGCTTCCTAACATTCAGATCATTTTCTACTCGACCCTCTGCCTTCTACAGTGGACACTTTAAAGAAAATAAAAATAGCATCCAGTCCCATCACTTCATGGCAAATAGATGGGGAAACAATGGAAACAGTGAGAGACTTTATTTTCTTGGGCTCCAAAATCACTGTAGATGGTGACTGCAGCCATGATATTAAGAGATGCTTGCTACTTGGAAGAAAAGCTATAAACGGCTAGACAGCATATTAAAAAGCAGAGACATTATTTTGCTGACAAAGGTCCGTCTAGTAAAAGCTATGGTTTCTCCAGTAGTCATGTATGGATGTGAGAGTTGGACCATAATGAAAGCTGAGTGCCGAAGAACTGATGCTTTTGAACTGTGGTGGATGGCATCACCGACGCAATGGACACAGGTTTGAGCAAATTCTGAGAGATGGTAAAGGACAGGAAAGTCTGGCGTGGACAGGGAAGCCTGTGTGCAGCAGTCCATGAGGTCTCAAAGAGTTGTACACGACTGAACAACAAAGACAACAAAATTACTTAAAACAAAGTTTATAAAGAGAAGAAGTTAAAAAGCAAAAGAGGAATTAGATAACTCAAAGAAAGAAATCCTACAGAGGATAAAAGATTTAATTTTAAATTTTATAGTTGTGAGAAGAGTCTTTGATGGAGCTCTCATTTTCAAATGAAATTAATAAATTCACATTTTATACAGAATTGAGTAAAACTGAGAAAGTCTACAATTTTGCAACATCTTACTATTGTTAAACTGTACAAAGAATCACAGATAGAAGGTATTTTAAGGAGTTTAACGTCCTAAAAATATTTGTCAACTGAAGGAATTTGGAATGAAGTAACAAAACATAACACCTGTATAATTACTCGAGCTAAAATAAACATTGCAAAACTTCCCATGGAAGATTATAGGAAATCCACTTAAAAAGTTAAACAAAGAAGATTACACTTTTAAATAAAATATTGGTGACAATATTAGAGATTGATATAGCTTTAAAAAATGCTAAAAGCATGTGGATATACATAAAATATTCTGATTCTGTCACTTTTTATTATGTTATGATAATCACAATAAATAAAATTTTGAACTGTCACATTAAAAAAAAAAGAAAATAAAAAGAAAGACAAAGGGGTTTATAATAAATGGCTGATAAAACTGTTCTACTTTTTAAAAATTAAGTGTTTTAGAGGAATACCCTGAAATAATCTGATCAAAGAGCACCTATAACAAAGTCAAACATTGAATTCTATAAAAGGAAATTGGCTGATGCTAAGTGAGGGTGCTCTTGTTTATAGTGAGTATAATATCAAGGTAGAGTTATCATTTCTTTGAAATTGTTATCTTAGAATAAGGTAACTTAGATAATAAGTTAATAAGATAACTTAGAATAAGTTATCATTACTTAGATAAAGTAACTCAAAGTTCTACTCACATAGCTCAATAGGGTCACCTACCTGCATAACAAACTCTAAATGTGGTAAAGAGAGTTCTGGTAAAAATTTTCCAAGGTCTCAAATTTCAAGGTTATTTAATCTGCCTGAAAAGAGACCTTGATAGGGTTATTGGGAACCCTGTAGGTATTTCAATGTTTTTTCTTACCTTGTGATCTTGTTCTGAATTAAGGAATAAAAGAAGTACTTATGATACATAGCTGTTTGCGTGCAATACATGTTGATAATGTTTTGTATAAAGGGATATCTTTTTCTCCGGGAAAAAAAGCCACAATGAAACATTTGTCCTGCATAAAGATCCTTTTTGATAGTCACTCAGGTCATTTTGCTCATCAACATGATATTTTCCTGAAAGGTTTCCTATGTATGTTTTGCATCCCCCTGGCATTGAAGATTGTAGCTTCTGTGATACTAATGGGAAGGAATAAATAACATTCTAAGAGTGGCATGCAGGCTAATCATATCTAATTATCATTAGAGTTGTCACATCTACAAATTTATGTAGGAGTACAGGGAGTTAAAAAGATATCTATGACATTAATTCTATGAATCATTAATTTCCCATTTTCAAAATAATTTACAAACCACATTTCAAGTAAAAAGAAAAGAAAGCAAAAGGCCCTGTTTTACTGAAAGTAAGCAAAACGATATAACCAGTAGATCTGAAGTACAAAATGGCTCAAACACAATAGATGTTAGTTTCTTATGTGACAGTCCACTGTGGTGCCAGCTTGCTGGTAGAGCAGGGTGATGTGGGGTTCTTCCCATGCAGTCTTGTGGAGACCCAGGCTGATGGAACGCATGGTTCCAAGGCCACTCTAGGTGTCAACATCCAGTTGGTTAAAGGGAAACTCATGGAGGATCATACATACTTTAATTGGCCAGACCTGCAAGTGGCTTACAAGGACATGCTGATTCTTTTTAGGATATGCACTTACTACCTTTCACTGCTGCCAGGTCCAACATTGCACAGTTGGAAAAATTCAAGACCTAAAAGGAGTGGCAGATTCATGTAAGCAGAATTCTGGAGAGCATGTGTGGGACTAGCTTCTAAGTATCTACATTGGTGCAAAAATAATTGTGGTTTTCCATTGTTAAATTTTGCTGTTTGATATTGGAATCATTTCAGTTCAGTCATTCAGTTGTGTCTGACTTTTTAGGACCCCATGGACTGCAGCATGCCAGGCTTCCCTGTCCATCACCAAATCCCGGAGTTTGCTCAAACTAATGTTCATTGAATCGGTGATGCCATCCAAACATATTACCCTCTGTCATCCCCTTATTTTTCTGCCTTCAATCTTGCCCAGCATCAGGGTCTTTTCTAATGAGTCAGTTCTTCGCATCAGGTGGCCAAAGTACTGAAGTACATTGGAATACATTCTTAAATAAATGTGGTTATGTTATACATCATTTTAATGCACATTCCTGCTTTATTATTATTTTTTTTTTTTGCTAATGACATTACTAGCTGTTTATTTTACATTTATTTTAGACTAGGGAAATGGTGTTAGACAAAAAGGAAATTTGAGCAATTTTCTTATTCAAGTTCAAAATGGGTCATAAAGCAGTGGAGACAACTCACAACATCAACAATAAATTTGGCCCAGAAACTGCTGATGAACATACAGTGCAGTGGTGGTTCAAGAAATTCTGCAAATGAGATGAGAGCCCTGAAGATGAGGAGTGCAATGACCGGTCATCAGAAGTTGACAACAACCAACTGAGAGGATCACCAAAGCCGATCCTTGTACAACTACACAAGAACTTGCTGAAGAACTCAGTGTCGACCATTCTATGGTTGTTCGGCATTTGAAGAGAATTGGAAAGGTGAAAAAGTTTGATAAATGGATGCCTCATGAGCTGACTGCAAAGCAAAAAAAAAAAAAATATATATATATATATATATATATATATATATTGTTTTGATTCTTATTCTATGCAATAAGAATGAACCATTTCTTGATAGGATTGTGATGTGTGATGAAAAGCAGATTTTATACAACTGGCAACAACCAGCTCAGTGGTTAGACTGAAAAGAAGCTCCAAAGTACCTCCCAAAGCCAAAGTTGCACAAAAAGAGGTCATGGCCACTGTTTGGTGGTCTGTTGCCTGTCTGATCCACTACAGCTTTCTGAATCCCAGCAAAACCATTATATCTGAGAAATATGCACAGCAAATTGATGCTCCAAAGACTGCAATGCCTGCAGCCAGCATTGGTCAACAGATTGGGCCCAATTCTTCTCCACAATAACACCGAAGCACATGTTGCACAATCAATGCTTCAAAAGTTGAACAAATTAGGCTACAAAGTTTTGCCTCATCCGCCATATGGACCTGACTTCTTGCCAACTGACTGCCACCTCTTCAAGCATCTCAACAACTTTTTTCAGGAATAATGCTTCCACAACCAGCAAGAGGCAGAAAATACTTTTTAAGAGTTCATCAAATGCTGAAGCATGGATTTTCACACTACAGGAATAAACAAACTTATTCCTAGTTGGCAAACATGTGTTGATTGTAATGATTTCTATTTTGATTGACAAAGATGTGTTTGAGCTAGTTATAATGATTTAAAATTCATGGTCCAAAACTGCAATTACCTGAGGAAAATTTATTTATGGGGATGGCTTGGAGTCAACATCCTGCAAGGCTGAGCTGACACTCTACAGGATTTGTTATATACCAGTGATCAATATCAGAGAAGGCAATGGCAGCCCACTCCAGCACTCTTGCCTGGAAAATCCCCTGGACGGAGGAGCCTGGTAGGCTGCATTCCATGGGATCGTTAAGAGTTGGACATGACTGAAGTGACTTAGCAGCAGCAGCAGTGGTCAATATATGGTACAATCTTACCAAAAGCCGGAATTCAGGGTCTGGCAAAAGAAGAGGCAAAAGAGGTTATCTCAGTGACCTTGAGACCTGGAGTTGGAAATCTTAGTGCCTCATGGAGGACTGCTTCCACTAAGGAATACAGTCATTATTCTACTAACTTGTGATTTGAGACTGCCATCAGATCGTTTTGTATTTTTCATACCCTGAACTAACAAAGAAGGAGAACATTGGTAGTTGATCCTTATTATCTGGGAAAACTGGGTCACAGCTATACAGTGAGGACAAAGAAGACTAGTATCCAGGGATCTACTGGATTCTTTCTCCGTGATCATTTGCCCAATAGCTCTGATCAAAGGAAAACTGTACCAATCAATGAGGACTTTTACTCTATGGTGAAGAAGCATCATCACAAAGGAGGAAATAAAAACAGCCAAGATGCCAATAGACAGGGTAACACAGAAAGATTGATGGAGGAAGAAATATATGAATATGTAGTCCCTGTGACTAGTAACAGAAGCAGGGACTGTAGGGCTAATTTTATTTTAATTAATTCTCTCCACCTTTTTGGTCCACTTCTGTTTCATGCTGATCAGCCTATTGATAACCAATGTTGTGGATGGACCTGGACTTCTTGTTTTTATTACAATTGCAAGATGATCTCAGCAATAAACATCAGGAAACTTAAGAAATGTTTTATTACTCACAGGTCCTGAAAAGCAAGGGCACACCTAGGGCCACACAGCAATGTCACAGGTAGGGAGAAAGAGAGACAGAAACAGGGGAGGAAGGAGGAGAGGAAGGCCCAGGACTGCTTTATTGAGGTCCAAGGTAGGGGTCTAGGGTTGCCAAGTCTCACTTTTAAATGATGAATTTAAAACATAAGAGTGGTAATTTAAAGCATGGAAAGAGAAAAAGAACAAGCAGCCCAAATGGTCAGTTTTCAAAATCAACCAAGACTTCTAAAACAAAGGAGCCTTGGTGGAGGGCAGTGGAGTTGGCTCTTTATCTAGTCATGTGGCCGGCAATGTGCTTACTCAAGATATTTAATTTAGCCATCTTTGAAGTGGATGCCATTTTTGAAGTGGATGCCATCTTTGAAGTAGACCACTCTTTGAAGTGGGTGCCTGAGCAATCAAAGCTTAAGTCAGGTACTTGTGTTACAGAAAGAAAAGCCAACTGTCAGGGTTTATGCTATATCTACCTTAAATGAAATACATTTAAGGTGCTACTATTTTAACTTTCAGGTAAGACTGACTGAATTGATATCACTCCAAAAAGACATGCTAACTGATAAGACTCTCTATTCTCCTGTGTTGGAATAAGGTGTTCATCTTGACAAACAACACTGATGGATGCTGACAGAGAAAAGAGGTACACTGGGGATTCACTGTTGGCCCCTCCAGTTCTACTTTGTGTCCTTCTCAGCCTCCAGGAGTGACTCATGTAGGCAACATCAACAAGGCCCCCTTGTCCTCTGGCTTCCCACAGGGTCAGCCAGTCAGAGAGTGGGAGAGAGCAGAGGTCAAAGTATTCTGTCTTCCTTCTCACTTTTTGCTTGACCATGCTTTGTCAGTGGCTGTGTATCTGAAGGACACAGCTTCTGCCAGGCAGCCCCCTTTTGTGCCTGTAACTATCACCTAGTACTGCTAGTCTTTCTTCGATGCACAACTTTTTGCTGTTGTCAAGGGGCAACAGAGTGTTTTACTGTTCCTTGTAAATTTCCCTACATCTTACCCATACCTACCCGTAAATGCTATTTTTATTAAAATTCTTTAATTATTCCCTTTTTGGTATGACATATTTGCTATGAGGATCCTGAGAGATATAGTCACACAGAAGGTGACTTAGAACAAGAAGGACAAAAAAGAAGTGTTCCAGGAAGAAATGATAGCAAATATGTCTGCAGGAAGGACTTAAGCTTATGTTTGTTTGTTTGTTTGTTTTGCAATAGGAAGAAGGCTGGCACAGCTGGACAGAGTGAAAAGATGCATCTGAAATTCTGGGAGACATCAACATTTAAATAAGTTGAGAAAGTTGAGTCTGTGTTAGAGAATAAGAACATAAAAAATCAGAAAGATAGCAAGAAAAAAGGATCATGCTAGTGTCAAGAAGATAGATACGTTCAACAGGTCACTGCCCCAGAAGGGCCCTTAGGATATGGAAATGCACTGTCCATCAACTGTGACTTTGACATTATGAATATCATGGTACATTTTAAGATGAAAATAATCTTGGTGGAGTAGGTAGAGAAGAATTCAGGATACTGTAGGTTGAGGAATGACATGAGCAATGAGAAAGTGGAAATAATATAAATAGAATTCTTTCTCATGAAACTTGGCTGCAAATGGTAGTATAGATAGATATAGATACATAGAAAAAGTAGCACAACTGGGGAATGTGGATTCTAGAGAAGTTTTTTGTTTTGTTTTTAGGTAGCATAAACTCAAGTGTGCTTATTGGCTCCAGGAAAAGGGGCAGTTTACCTTTCTGCAGAGGAGAAATTACAGATGTAGGGAAAATGGGGAATAAATTGTGAAATTTTCCAGGTTAAAAGGCAAAGGTGAGATAAAGAACATAGAAGACTCCTTTTTGAAGGAACAGGACATTTATTCACTGAGACAGGTAAGAAGAAAGGATAGGTGCTTATGAAAAAGACTGAGTGGATATGAGAGTAGAGGAAGACAGTAACCTTCTGAGAGAAGAAGGAAGTGGCATAAATATTACTTTCATCAATTCCACAAAATTTATTGAGTCCTTCTTATACCTAAGTGCTTCTCAGTACTAAAATACATGAGTGACCATAAGCAGACGGATGCCTTGATCTCATGGAACAGATGTCCTGGCAAGGGAAGGCAGACAATAAACAAACAAATAATAAGCCAGATGAAGATAAGTGCTAAGAAGTTGTTCACTTATTGTTATTGTTGTTCCATTGTATAAACATATAATAATTTATTTAATCATTGTTCTCCTTTTGATGGACACTGGGTTTTTTCCCAGTTTCGGGCTACTACAAATAGTTTTAAACATTATATAACAAGGTTTTTGTGGATAGATATTTCTAGTTCTTAGACAAACACCTAGGAGAGTAGCTACCGAATCATAGGATGCACATATGTATGTTTAACTTTTAAAGGAACTGCCCACCCACTTTCCAAAGGTATTGTACCATTCTATGTATCTATAGCTATGTGTGAGATTTCCAGATGTTCTACGTTCTCTAGAGCTTTTGGTATTGTCAATCTTTTATCAATTTGTGTTTTAATTTGCATTTCCTTGAGAATCAGTGATGCTGAATACTTTTTAATGTGCTCATCAGTAATACATACGTGATTTTTGTGAAATATTTACTTATTTTGTCCATTTTTCATACAATTATGACACTATTCCTGAGTTTTAGGAATTCTATGTATAGTCTCTATATATTATAAGCCTGTGTCAAATGTATTTGTTATGATTATTTTCTTAAAGCCTGTTGTTTTATCTATTTGTTTTCTTAACACTGTCTTTCGATGAACAGAAGTTTTTGATTATAATTAAGTCTAGTTTGTGATTTTTTTGTCCTAAGAAATATTAGCCTACTCCAAGTTCATGAAGATATTTTCCAATTTACTGTTTTAGAAGCTTTATAATTTCAGCACTTATCTATAGGTCTATGTCCATTTCAGATAATTTCTGAGTATGGAGTGAGGTAGAAGTTGAAGTGCTTTTTCTGTTTAAATACCTAGTTTTTCTAACACTATTTGTGAAAAGATTTTGCTCTTCTCAATGAATCACTTTGATGCCTTTGTTGAAAATTACTTAACCATATATGTATGTGTGAGTCTATTTTGAGATACTATATTTTAATTTATTTATCTATTACCATTTTAGTATATTTATCTACTATCTTTACTACTGTAGCTTTGTAACACATCCTGAGGTCAGGTATTGCTAGCTTTGTGAGAAGATTGTTTTTTTTTTGCTAGTCTATGTCCTTTGCATTTCCAAATATACTTTAAAAATTAAAGGGAATTTAGACGATTCTTTAAGAACCCACAGGAAATTCAGACAATTTGTAATTATGTTGAATACACACATACACATAAAATTGCGGGGAGAATGGACATCTTAACAGTAGCATCTTCCAAATCAATAAATATATTAGTTCTTCCTATTTACATAAGTCTTTTAACATTTCTTTCAGCACCATTTTGTAGTTTTTCAGTGAGGCAATTTTATGTACCTTACAAAAAAAATAATTCCTTAGTATTTTATGGTTTTAACACTATTATAAATGGTATTTTTAAATTTTTACTTTCCAATTTTTCATTGTCTAAAATATTTGAAAGGAAAAATTAGATTTTAGAAGTGCTGGAATTGGGAATAGGAAGCAACTGAGATGAGGGGATAAAATACTGAGTCCAAGCAGAAAAATCTGCTGTTAAATTGTGAAACAAAGAAGCTGGTTGAGAAGGAAAAAATGGTATTCTTTTAAAAAATATTTACCTTCATCTGTTTTTGTGTGGTGTAGATTCCCAGAAATAATTATAGATTCCTTTGTAAAAATTGAGAGGAGCAACTCCTTCTGTAGGAAATATGATTAAACTAAAAATCTTCTACAAAACAACACTCCAATATTGAGAAAATATTCAGACATGATTCAATTAAGAACAGTTTTTATATAACAGATGAAACTGACCTGGTTGCTCCATTTACCCAGAATGTAAGGCTGGCTACCTGTGTTAAGCATATTAGTAATGCTCAGAGATTTAACATGAGGTTAGAAACATTATCAAGCCAAGTCTAACAGATGCCATGTCCTATTTTGAGTGCATTTGTGCTCTCTACTGCCTAATACTCCCAGTGATTTAATGTGTCTTACAGAAGAAATTTTTATTTGAAAACTCAGCACCATCCTTATTATATAAACAAGTAGGGCTGCATTAAATGCTTTGGAAAGCAGAATGAGTATAGAGATTTTATGCTCCTGAGTGTGTAAGTAATTTTTGCTAAATATAAGTTGCTATATTAAATCAATAAGTTGTTTTCCAATTATTGAGAACATGTATACTTTAAATTGATCATGAGATTATCCATTTTCCCAGAAAATTCTGATCATCTTTATTGAGAGGTCTGCTGTCTACAATTTTAATGACTTTTCACTGTGTCAATTTTCTTTGGACAATAATGTATGACAGCAATTTTGTCAACTCCCTAAATTTGGTTATAAAAGCAAGGAATAGAGGGTTAATCTGTAACCCTATATTATTATCAGATAAGCTTATTATTATCAGATAAGCTGTAGGACACACCAAAAAAAGGCAAATAAATTTAGAGAAAGGATGAAAAATGTGAAAACAGAAAAGGATGAAGAAACCAAAGTAAGATGTTTTCCAAATGAAGAGAAATTTCCAAGTTGCAAAATTCTGCCAACCGTGGCCATGCTGGTTGAACAAAGATCTTTACAGTAATACATGATAATAATTCTCTAGTAAATTAGTTCTGACTCTGGCTGAACAAAAATGCCACATCAGAACTTTTAAAAAATTCATATTCCCAAATCCAGCATAGATTTCCTGAATCAGACCACAGTAAGAAGGATCCTGGTAATCTGTATATATATATTTAAAGGCCTTTTAATTAAATGAATACTACTTAACATTGTTAAGAATCATAGACATAAAACTACTGTGTTTAATTGTGGAAGCAATCATTAGAAGAATTAAATACTGAAATAGTAAAAGTGAATTCTTCTGGGATATTTTTCCACCAAGTAGAAATGTAGGACAAGTGATTTACCTTTTTAACAACCCTGAGGGGCGGGATGGGGAGGGAGGTGGGAGGGGGGTTCGGGATGGGGATACATGTATACTCATGGCTGATTCATGTCAATGTATGGCAAAAACTGCTACAATATTGTAAAGTAATTAGCCTCCAATTAAAATAAATAAATTAATTTAAAAAACTAGCAAAATTTAAAACAAAGCTCACCGTAACTCTTAAGGAAAGGGAGATGTGGGAAACATTGCTCTTATAGGCAGTTTTAAAGGAGTGAATAGGTCAAAATAAAGAAACAACAGAAAGATATTGTCCATGGCAAATTCATCTGCCAATTCATGTAAATACTCTTACTCAGGATTGATATTTAGCTCTCACGACCAGTATAGCTACACTAAGTGTTAAAATACCTAAATATTTTCCTACTGATTAGTAGTGTATCCTCTTCTCTGATACCTAAAGCCTCCAGGTCTACCCATTTTCCCAAAACTAAAAAGTTAATGCAATACCAGCTATAGCAAGGGGTTGTCAGGAACTGCCCAAGACCTCTGGCTGACATATATTTGGACTGGTTAGTGCCTTATGTGTGCTCAAAAATATGAGCATCCCTGCTTTCCTCTTATCCCTGCAAACTAATGGTTAACTACACATGCTAGGCGGAACCAAGTTCTAAATTCCCTTAAAAAAGTGGGGAAGTCTGCATACATTTCAAGCTAAAACTTTGTCATATTCTGGAGATGTACAACAAAATGAAGGAATAAATGAACATATGAATAAATTACTTAATGAACAATATGAAAGAATTTTATCTGTGGGGGAAATCACATTTTCTCTGAAATACTGGTATCCAAAAGGGCAACCAAAAGCAAGACAGTTATCTTGATTGTGTTGATAAAAGTTTGAGACATTTTTGTCTGTGAAGGACAGTGCCAGGGTCTATATAATTCCTTCAGAGCTCTGCCAACGAGCACCTCAGCAATCTCGTACAATGTACGCACAGCAAGAGTGAATGCCAAAGGGTCAGACAGAGTACTCCTGGGGGATTGACTCGTATGCAGGCCCCAGCCCAGCTGCCAGCTTGATGCCCCCACTCTATCGATCACAAGGGGAAGCCTTGTTTTATAGGCTTGTATTTGACCTTATAAAGTTATAGCAAGATGAGCAGGCTCATGCCAAGTCTGAAATGTTTTCCCTTTTAGTCACAAGGCAATGCCCCAAAAGATTTTATACCGGCAGCTGAAGATACAAGCAAAGGAGAAAAATGTTTTATGGAGACTGCTGCGGCTTCTTGAAAACCTAGTTACTTTGGACATAGTCCTGTGGTCCAGTATAGCATTAGGGACTCTAGGGTGTGTAAGTAGTTCTAACTCAATTTATTTGGCCACTAACGTTCATTTGCTATATCATGTTGCTTAAAATTGCATTTGTGAGGTTTCTCCAAATAAGCTGTGAGCTTCTTAAGAGCTAAAAATATGTCTTGTATCTTCATAGCCATTGCAACTAACATTGGTGTCTGGCGTATAGAAATTGTTCACCTAAAGCTGTGGAATTGAATGGAATGAAATGGGATCAAATGCAAATGAAAAAGAAGAAAAGGAAAGAAATTATATTTAGGAAATTAATTATATTTTGCATATTACAATTATTTTTTTGCTTCTCTTCTTGATTGTCTAAATGGGGTATTATCTATAATCTCTTATCTCACAGAAAAAGCTTAAAATTATAGGATATCTTTTGAAAAATGCCTTTAATCTTTACATTAAAGATTTGGGGAGGCAAAATGCTCCCTCTCCCAAAGATGTCCATGCCATAATCCCTGGAATTTGTGAATAAATTACATGGCAAATGGGCTTTACAGTTGTGATTAAGGTTACAGAGAGATCATACTAAATTATCTCCATTGGCTGAATCTAATCACATGAGTCCTTAAAAGCAAAGAACTTTATTTGACTGAAGTTAGAGAGATAAAGCCAAAAGCTTTGAACTGCCCAGAGGAATCATCATGAGCAACCCTCTCCATCTCGTCACCTGTGACCCTCCCTCTGGCTCATTTCACTTGAGCCATATTGGTCTCCTTACTTTTGCTTGAATATCGAACTTGCTCTCACCTTAGCATTGGCTACTGTTACACAGTGGGCGTGTGATAAATGTTGAGTGAATGAAATATATGTTTAGAGTTAACTCATTTTCTTTACTGATGAATTTCTAGGAACTTTAATACACAGATTTGAGATCTTCCAGTCAAATATAGTGTGCAGTGTTTTCCATACTTATTTAAACACAGAACTCATTTGTTACATAATACGTGTTAACATTTCGTAATACTTGGTCTTCCCTGGTGGCTCAGTAGGTAAAGAGTCTGCCTTTACCTCCTCATGGGAGACCTGGGTTCAGTCCCTGGGTCAGGAAGATCCCCTGGAGAAGGAAATGGCAACCCACTACAGTGTTCTTGCCTGGAGAATTCCATGGAAAGAGGAGCTTGGTGGGCTACAGTCCATGGGATCACAAAGAATCAGACATGACTGAGTGACTTTTTTTCACTTTCATAATACTTACATTTCACAGATTAAAAAGAAAAGCTATATCAAATCACTTTTTAGGTCCCTTCTATCTACAAAGTATATAATTTCACCAGACAAAGTTTTGCAATCTTAAATTGCTAGGCATGGCCTATTGTTGCAATTTGTTCATTGATGTATTCTACTTTGAAAGAGGTAATGCATTCTCCATGTGGCACATAAGGCCATCCAATCAGAGATTTGGAGAGGATGAATTTTACCTTCACTGATCTCATTCATATGCTTTCCTCTGCTTTCAGCATATTTTGCTTCTGAAACCTGTAACATTCCAATTCATTACAGAGTTTTCAGATCTGTTAGAGACCTTAGAGATGATGCCAAATATTGTCATTTTAAAAATGAGGAAATCTATTCAACAATTGGATTTTTCCCAGTCTCTGGCCACTGGAGCCCCACTGATGCAGGACCCATCAATATGATCCAATATGTCCAGAATAAATAGAGTGGTGAATTATCTATTACACTCCAAACTAAACAAATATCAAGAAGCAATCAGGTAGTGCTAAATGCTGTAACAAAGATAAAACAAGATGATACACTTGAAAGGTTTGAGGAGCTATTTAGATCAGGCAATCAAGGAAAGCTGCGTGTCTTTAATGTGGATCTAAACCATGAGACAGCAGGTCTTTTAAAAGAGGTAAGGAAAAAGCTCTCCAGAAGAGAAGAATATTCTTCAAAGACTGACAGTGGTACTAAGCTTGGTGCCTTCAAATAAAAGAAGACAGGAGAGTGTGACTGAAGCTCATGAATGAAACAGAATACAAGAGCGATCAGCAGAAGGCAGGCCATGTAGGGCCTGGAGGCCAAAAAAAGGGGTTTGAGTTTTATTCTAAGTAGATCGGGAAGTCATCAGAGAGTCTTGAGCGGGTATGTGATACACTCTTTTTAAAAAAGAAATTGCACTGGCTTCTGTGTGGAGACTGGCTAGCAAAAGGAAGAGATAAGAAGAAATTTTAGCAAGTGGAGTCTGTCCAGTGCACCTCAAAACACACTGTGAAAGTAATTTTCTCTGTACCTAAGACTCCTGAGTTTGCCAAAATGAGAAGTTTAAGTCTAGGCATAAGTAATTTTAATTTGTTCTGCTTTTATCCAAAACATTAATAACTCATTTTGAAAAAAAAAAAAGGAAAATTCTTGTTATGAGCATAATAATGAGTAACTTTTTATTACTGAAAAGAGAGGAAAGGAAATAATGGTATCCTAATTTTGTATATTAGGTTTCCCAAGTAGTTAAATCACCATCCTTATCACTACTGACCTCATCTCACAGACTCCAAGTTGCCCGTGGATACATGTACTACAGATACTTGGCCCTACAAAAATTAAACTTAATTTTATAACATGTTCTGAGCACCCTGGAAGGTTCCAAAGAAATACGTAAGGCATGTTTTACACTGCTATATTTAAAACAGATAACCAACAAGGACCTGCTGTATAGCACAGGAAACTCAACTAAATGTCATGTGGCAGCAGGGACGGGAAGGGAGTTTAGGGGAGAATGGATACATGTATATATATATATATGGCTGAGTCCCTTTGTTACTCACCTGAAACTACCACAATATTGTTAATCAGCTATACCCCAATAAAAAATTAAAAGTTAAAAAAAATAAGGTATGTTCTCTGCTCACACAAAGTTCATAATTCAGTCATGGAGACAAGATCATACACCAATAGCTGGGATAGAAAGTGTGTTTTGGGAAATACAATGAGGAAATAAATCACACTGCACAGCATGGGGAAGGGAGGAGGGGTGGAAAGATTACTTGGGAATTATTGAGAAGATGGGATCATTGAGTTCTGTCCAAAGAGCAGAAAACAAGAGTGGAAGGAATGGAATTCTCACCAGAAAAATCTATAAGAAATTCTTAGATACTTTGAAAGTGCAAAGTATGTTAGGGTAATAGCAAGTCCTGCTGTGGGGCTCAGGCTCAGGCCTACTCTTCATCACACTGAAGAAAATTAACTGAACTGTTGTAAATTCACTGTGAATAAAGTTTCACAGTATCTAAGACAGGACATTATTCCCTCCCTTCTCTTTAGGATAGTTCATATATTGTTGCTTTAAAAACTGAATTTAATAATTTCTTAATTGTTTTAAACTACATTATCCTATTTCTTGCCATGTGATGAGTAAACTTCACATTAATCTTTCTGTTAATGTATCTCCTTTTAAACTTATTAATATTGCATTCTAGTTTTAGTGTTGAGCATGACATCTTTCTTGTTTTATATTTTATTTTTTCAATAGCCAAAAATAAGTTTAGAACCACTCTGGGTTATCCGGCGTGTTGATGTTAAAATTATGTCTTCTTTCTGGATTTGTTTCCATAAAAGCCATTTATAGCTCATTGCCTCAGCAATCTTTGTCACAGGAAGAATTAATTTCTTTGAAAGGTTATGGTTTGAAAGATTCAAAATGATCACCACCTAGCCTATTTTAGTGTAATCATTACTTGTATGTGTGTGTGTTTATATATATATATATACATACTAAAAATATATTTTATGAATTATGGAATTTATGATCTTGGTTAGCCATGGAAGGATACTCTAGCATGTAAATTACTCACATTTTCTGACCTTGCCAAGGAATTACGCATTTTGCAAAATAGCTCAAATTAATGTTAACTGAGAATGAACCTAAATTAAATATGCTTCAAAAATTTAAAAATGCATATATAATGTCACATGGTTATGAATCTGTGTGATTTAAATCACCTCTTAATCAATTTTGCTAAAAACAGAATCCAGGGAAAGAAACACCAACACAGCTCATTTGCTTCACAGGCTTCTCACTCTCATGGAGCTCCCTCTAAGGGCCAAACGAATTACTGCACCACAGTCCTGTGATCAGTACTTTATATGCACCTCCACTGTCTTCACAGCAAACCATGAGACAGGTAGGTCCTATTACTCTCATTGAGGAGATAACACGGAGATGTAATCAAACGACCTGATCTCACAAAACTAGCACAGACTGACATCAAGATTTAGAACCAGGGACCTACAACTCTTAACCTCTCTACTAATGTACTCTTTGCTAATTTGAAGATGAAAGACTTCAGTGCACATAAACTGATAGTATAAGCATCAGGGATAAATAATGCACAGTCTTTGTCCAGAAGCATAAAGCCTAATAGAAGCAAAGTTTTTCTGGAAGAAATGTATACTGTTATACATTTTATGTTCTAGGTGCTGTCTAGACACTTATACTATCTTTTTAGTCCTCAAAATAGCCCTATAATATGAGCATTGTAACCCTATTATTGGGTTTCCCAGATGGCTTAGCTGGTAAAGGATCCACCTGAAAAGCGAGAGACCTGGGTTCGATCCCTGCGTTGGAAAAATCCCCTGGAAAAGAGAATGGCTACCCACTCCAGTATTCTGGCCTGGAGAATTCCATGGACTGTATAGTCCATGAGGTTGCAAAGAGTTGGACATGACTGAGTGACTTTCACTTTCACCCTATTATTAAATAACAAACCTGATGATAGTAAATTAAAAGGCCACAGAATGAATAATGGAAAAATTAAGCATTCAGATCCAGTTCCTCATTACTCTAAAGCCCATGCTCTTTCCACTAAAAATTGGGTGAGCTTTTGGTGGAAAGGCTTAGTTCAGTGTTCAGTCTTTCTACTCCCATCCCCAAGTTATTCATCATATTAAACCATTGTAGAGCGACATGGAAGTCACTTGTATAATATGGAAAATCCAGGGATATTTGCTTACAAGAATCCCTCTGCTGTAGGCAGAATATACTTTCCCACCAAAAGAGATCCAAAGTCTAGTTCCCAGAACATGTGACTATTTCTCCTTACAAAGCAGGGTGTGGTTTGCAGGTATGGTTAATGTAATGATTTTGAGATGAAGAGATTATTTTAGATTATCCAGGTAGGCCCAATATAAGCACAAAGATCCGCATAACTCAAAATTGGTCATAGACCTAAAAGTAAAATCTAAAACTATAGTATATCTAGGATAATATAAAGGATAAAACATATTTGACCTAGGTAAAGATTTCCTAGATTCAATGCCAAAAGCATAACTCATAATAACAAATTGTTATATTCTACACATTGAAAAACATCACAATATGCTGAGTGAAAGATGTCAGACAAAATTAGTGCATACCATATGCTTCCATTTGTATAAAACCTTAGGAAATGAAAACTAATGTGTGGCAGCAGAAAGCATATTAGTGGTTGCCTGGGGATCAGGGTGAAAGTGAAAGTCGTTCAGCATGTCCAACTCTTTGTGACCCCATGGACTATACAGTCCATGGAATTCTCCAGGCCGGAATACTGGAGTGGGTAGCCTTTCCCTTCTCCAGGGGATCTTCTGAACCCAGGTCTCCTGCATTGCAGGCGGATTCTTTACCTGCTGAGCCACAAGGGAAGCCACAAGTGTAGGAGATAGGAAGAATAACTATGAATGGGCCACAAGAAAGTTTTGGAAGAATAGATATGGTCAGTATTTTGATCATAGTGATGATTTTACCAATACCATAATTTATCAAATTACATAATTTTAATATGTGAAACTCATTCTATGTCAATTATACCTCAATAAATCTGTAAGAAAGTCAAGCAACGTAATTCATTATCATAGGAGAATTAAAGAGAAAAATAAATCATTTCAACAGTTGCAGAAAGAACACTTCATGAAATTTAACACTCATTCATAATAAAAGGTCTCAGCAAACTTGGAACAGTAGTAGGAAACTTCTTGAATATGATAAAATGTATCAGAGAAAACCTATAGCCAACATCACATTCAATGGTCAAATATTAAGGCAAGGATGCCTCATCTTACTGCTTCTATTCAACACTGAACTAGAATGTTCTAACTTGTATAATAGGAAAGAAAAAGAAATACAAGGTAGAAAGCTTGGAAAGGAACATCGTAAACTATAATTACTCACAGATGATATGACAGGGAATGCTGAAAACTCTGGAGCAAACCAAAGAAAATTCTTAGCAAAAATAAGTAAATTTAGCAAGGGGCATCTAGTATAAAGAGATCCAGTTAAAGAGTTTTGGGGTTTTTCATTTTTTTCATTTCTTTCCTGGAAGAAATTTTGTATAAATGAAATATCTAGACTGAATTACTGTTCAGTATTCACTTCCTTTTCCTCAGTCCATGAGAGAAATATACTTTTCTGCTGCTTTAACATTACACCTGACCACATGACTTGTTTTGTTTAACCAGATGTTGGCCAATGTGACACAGCGGAAGCTTGGAACGCATTTATGCAGGTGGGCTTGCATAAGGTCCTTGCATATGACCTTGCATAAAGGTTCACCATATCAAAATCGGTCATAGACCTTTAAGTAAAAATCTAAAACTATAACATATACCTGGAACTTCTGCCATCACCATGAGAAAACCCTGCAGTTTGGGACACTAACCCAAGATGGAAAATGAGAGACACTTGCGGAAAAGTTCCCCACCCTAACTGTGATAGACCCAACCTCAATCAGACAAGCCCCAGCCAACTCCCAGATGCATAAGCTAAATACACAATTGTACCACTGAGATTTTGTGCTTGTTTGTTATGCAGCAAGAGCCAACTGATTTCCAGGTGGTCTGCTTGGCTAAATGTTATGGAAAATTTTAGTATGCTCCAGAAATTAATCAGACATTCTCTTCATGTTCAGGCAAAGAAATAAATGTGTATTGCAGAGTAAAATATAAAACTGCGTCAATAGGATCTATGGTCAATAGATTTTCAACAAGGGTGTCAGAAACATTCACTAAGGAAAAGGATAGTCTTTTCAACAAATGGTGCTGCGACAACCGGATAGCCGCATGTAAAACGGCTAAGCAGGACCCTTACCTAATAACATATGCAGAGAACATTCACTTGCAATGGATCAATACCTAAATATAAGAGCTTAAACTATGAAACTCTTAGAAGAAAATATAGAGGTAAATCTTCATGAGCCTAGATCTGGAAAAGAATTCTAGATATGACACCAAAAGTACAAGCAACAAAAGAAAATATAGACAAATTGGTCTTTATCAAAATTTTAAACTTTTGTGTTTCAAAGGATACCATTAAGAAAGTAAAAATCTCAAATTGGGGGAAACATTTGCAAATCATAAGGGACTTATATCTAGAATATATAAAGAACTCTTACAACTCACTTATGAAAAGACAACTTAATTTTAAAGTGGGCAAAGATCTGAATAGACATTTATTTCTCCAAGGAAAATAATACAGATAGAGAATAAGCAAATGAATAGATATTCACAGCCTTGGTTATCAGGGGAATGCAAAACAAAAGCACAATGGGATACCACTTCATAAATAGTAGGATGCTTAGAATCAAAACTTAAATATCAACAAGTGTTGGCAAGAATGTAAAAAATCAGAGCCCTAATTTACTGCTAGTTAGAATGTAAAACAGTAAAACTGCTTTGGAGAACAATCTGACAGTTCCCCAAACAACTAAAAATAAAGATACCATGTGACCCAGTAATTCAAATTCTTGAGAAATGTATACATATATATATATATATATCCACATAAACATTTGTACATAAATGCTTATAGCATCATTATTCATAATAACCAAACAGTAGAAACAATTCAAATGTCTATCAATGGATGAATTTTGAATAATCAAAATTTAAAAAATACCAACAATGGAGGACAAGCTGTCCGCTTTGTAACCCAGATTGCATTCCTATTGAATTTGATGCAAATTGCCTTGTTGCTTCCAATATTTGCCACTACTAAGCAAAGTGTTTCTCCCAGGGCATGAGGAAAGAGATGATGAAGTCATTATAGGTTTACCAAACTGATTTTCCAGAATTGTAGGAAATCTAGCTTTTTATTTTGAATTGTATTTTTAGAGCCTTAGTAAGGTATAAGTGACATGCAACAAACTGATTATATTTAAACTCAACAATTTGATTAAGATTTGACATCCATATAAATCCATAAAACCACCACCACAGTCATAGTAATGAGCCTTTCCATCATCTTTTGGTTTACTTCATGCCCTTTTATAATGTCTCTCTCTCTACTATCTCTGCTCTTCAGACTAGCGTTGGTTTACTCTTCATTATCATAGATTAGCCTCCATTTTAGAATTATACATAATTCTGCTCATGAAAAGTTTATTCTTTTTTTTTCTTTGAGTAGCCTCACGTGGCTTACTCATTTTGCTGCTGCTGCTGCTGCTAAGTCACCTCAGTCGTTTTGGTAGTCATCAATAGTGCTCTAATGAGTAGTTTATTTTTCATATTGTGTAGAAGCATGACAGTCTGTGGATATACCACTATTTGTTCATTCTTTAGTCTTTCTCTACATATTTGAGCTCTTTCCAGTTCTTGATTGATACAAATAAACTTTCTAAAGATATTTGAATGTAAATGCATAAATAAAATGAATATACAGACATGGGCTATTATTTGACCATAAAAGTGAATGAAGTATTGATATATACTCTAACTTGAATGTATCTGGAAAACATTATGCTCAGTGAAAGGAGCCAGTCACAAAAGTCCACATATTATATGATTCCATTCATATGAAATTTCAGAACAGGAAACTGTATAGAGACATAAAGTAGACTAGTGCTTGCTTAGGGATGGGTGGTGGAAGGGATGAGGGAATAGGAAAGAGATAGCTAAAGAGTACAGAGTTTTTTAATATTCATTTATTTGGCTCCATCAAGTCTTAGTGGCACATGGACTCTCTAATTGTGCCACCTAGGCTGAGTAGTTGTGGTGTGTGGGTTTAGCTTCTCCAAGGCATGGGGGAATCTTATTTCTTCCACTAGGGATCGGACCCATGTCCCCTACATTGCAAGGCAGATTCTTAACCACTGGACCACCAAGGAAGTTCCTAGAGTTTCTTTTTGAGTGACAAAAATGTTCTAAAATTGACTGTGACAACCAATACATGACTGTCTGAATACACTAAAAGCCATGGACTTGTAACACCTTAATGGGTGAATTGTATGCTATGTAAATTATATGTCTTAAATTGCATTGAATCATGTATATTACTATATGTGAAATAGATCGCCAGTCCAGGTTCGATGCATGAGGCAGCGTGCTCAGGGCCGGTGCACTGGGATGACCCTGAGGGATGGGATGGGGAGAGAGGTGGGAGGAGGGTTCAGGATGGGGGACACATGTACACCTATGGCTGATTCATGTCAATGTATGGCAAAAACCACTACAATATTGTAAAGTAATTAGCCTCTAATTAAAAAAATAAATTAATTTTTAAGCTATTTTAAAATATAATAAAACAGAAATTATCCTTGTTAGGATGAGAAAATTTTAACTTAAAATTTAACTAAAGGAAATTAAATTAACTAAAGGAAACCTTTATGAAGAATTTGGAATTTCAGATAAGACTTGAAAATCTGAAACCAGACAACTTGATAGATGAAAGACTAGAAAGAATACTTTAATTGGCAGAGGAAAAACTCTTCTGGACATGCCTCAAAGGCAAAGAAACTGAGCATTTTTGGCAATGAAGAAGGAAATTTTAAAAAGCAATTCTCTGGCTTCACCATAGCACTAACCACTCTATTGTATTATTATCTCTATATAATTCCACCCAAATTCTGTCTTTCAGAAAGTTAGCACTTGCTTCAACAAAGATTAGCTCTTATTAATTAACAAAGTAGGAGATCTTACCATATTATTACTATATTTATGTTTTGTGAAGCCTGAAGGAAGGCTCAGGGACCAGGTAAAAGGAATGTGTTGCACTTTAAATAATGGCAAACTGAATGATTCTGATGTGAATAGTATAAAAATACTCCAACATTAAAACTACTACTCAAAATCATGCAACTAATTGTCACATGCTGATGTCTGGTTCACTATGGCAGACTGAGCATTGTTTGCCTCTCCGTGTTCTCAAGACTACCTTGAAATTTCAGCAAAAAGTTTATTGAAAATAATAAATCCATGCCAGCGCTGAAAATGAGTATGTCATGTACATAGTCAAGATTTTGACATATTTCTGGGAGACAAAATTTGAATGGATCATTCTAATGGAAACACAAGAGCAAGGGAAATTTCAAGGAATAGAGAGCACAAGGGAGCCATCTTAAGAGTCCCAAATAGAGCCTCTAGGTCTAAGTTTTACTTGGACTTTGAATCAATTATCAATGTGTTTAGTTAAAAACAATTTGGACTGTTGGGCCTCTCTCCAATCCAGTCTAGCAGTTAGCTGGAACTTTTGTCTCCAGTTAGAATGTCAAAAATTTTCCTAGGTAGGCTCCAAGATGTTGGTCTTAGAGTTGGGAAAAAAGAGCAGATCCAGGATAAATTCAGATTTCCACAGTAGATCTAGAATAAGAGTTGTTTTTTGTTTGTTTGTTTATGGTTAAATGTGAGGGTTTCAAACCAATTTGCTTGTCCCTTACAAAATCATTATACTAAAAGTTCCAAAAGGCATGAGGATGAGAACAGAGATAATGAATAGCAGGAAATAATAAACAAAAAAATTCCAGATTAAAGATAGTTTTTAATCTTCAGATTGAAAGTCCCTCCCATGGGTCAAGGAGAATAAATGGGAAAAAGAAAAAAACCTACAATTGTTTACATCCTGGTGAAATTTTTAAACTTTTAGGACAAAATTCCTTATAAAATGATTACTTATAAAATAAAATGAATAAGATCAGGATCAGATGTTCCAATCAGGTAGAATGGATGCTAGAAGCCAGAGGAAAGATACCTTTGCTGCTGCTGCTGCTGCTAAGTCACTTCAGTTGTGTCTGACTCTGTGCGATCCCACAGACGACAGCCCACCAGGCTCCCCCCTGTTGCTGGGATTCTCCAGGCAAGAACACTGGAGTGGCTTGCCATTGCCTTCTATGAAAGATACCTTTAGAATTGTGAAAAACCATTTGGCATATATATATATATATTTTTTTTTTTTACTAACCAGGTTATCATCAAGAATGATCAAAATGAAATAATTTTCAGATCTACATGTGCTGAAGAATTTATATCCCATTTCTCATTCTCTGAAACAAACAAACAAAAAACAAACTTAAACATATACATAGGCAGAATAAAGTTTGTGAGGCAAGATGGATAAAGTCTTTTTTTTTAAAAAGTGGTGGAACCAAATCATAATACAATGAAAATGAATCCCATAATTATGGTCATGCAATTAGAAATGAATAAATTTACATTGCAACAGACAGTTAGAAGGCTCTAGGAATCATATTTTCAGGATAGAAGTATATTCCACTAGGCAACTGCACTTCAGAAACTGGAAAATTTTAAAACATAATAAAGTGAATTATCTCTTTAGCCAATGAGAAGGAAAAACAAATAGAAACTCCAAAAAAAAGTGTATTTGAAAATAATGATCCAAATATGAAGTTAACTAAAATGTGATGTGAATTAAGCAATTGATAGACATAAGAAAATTTATCTGAACTTTGCTCTTAAAACACTATCCTTAGAGAAGCATATGGATAGTGGCATTGGTTTAGGGTTTCTCCTACATATCTGAGAAATTTCACACAACAATACTTTCACAAATGGTGGTTAAAGTACTGGTTAAAATATTAGAATCAACCTACAGATTGCAAATATTACAACCTTGCTAATGAAGAAGCAATGGCAAATATTATGAAGAGATGAGAAGAAAGTATCAAGAAACTGTATGAAAGTTAATTGCCCAATTTTTGATAATTATCATAATTAGACAATATCTAGTTGGGTTAATCAAGGGATTTAAATCTATTGTTAAACACTGAGAGAGTAATCATGAGTACTAAAGTAGCAATATTGAGAAAAGGGACATAAAGAAGGAAATATAGAGAAAGTACAGTTGGCTCATTGTATCCACAAGTTCTATATCCAAGGATTCAACCAACCAGAGATGAAAAATATTCCAAAAAATAATTCCCAAAAGTTCCAAAAGAGAAAAACTTGAATTTGCTTTACACTTGGCAAAGTTGAAGTAATCTAGAGTTGATTTAAAACATTTGGGAGGATGTGCATAAATTACATGCAAATACTACATCATTTCATATAAGGGACTTGAGCCTCAGTGCTCTTTGGTGTGTGTGGGGTTGTCCCAGACCATTACCCAGGGGATTGGGGACAACTGTACACCAATTCCTCATCTTCTATGGTAAGATACTAACTCAGAAATACATGAACTGTGAACTTCCAGATATTCAAGCTGGTTTTAGAAAAGGCAGAGGAAACAGAGATCAAGTTGCCAACATCTGATGGATGATCGAAAAAGTAAGAGAGTTCCAGAAAAACATCTATTTCTGCTTTACTGACTATGTCAAAGCCTTTGACTGTGTGGATCACAATAAACTGTGGAAAATTCTGAAAGAGATGGGAATACCAGACCACCTGATCTGCCTCTTGAGGAATCTGTATGCAGGTCAGGAAGCAACAGTTAGAACCAGACATGGAACAACAGACTGGTTCCAAATAGGAAAAGGAGTACATCAAGGCTGTATATTATCACCCTGCTTTATTTAACTTCTATGCAGAGTACATCATGAGAAACGCTGGGCTGGAGGAAGCACAAGCTGGAATCAAGATTGCCCAAAGAAATATCAATAACCTCAGGTATGCAGATGACACCACCCTTATGGCAGAAAGTGAAGAAGAGCTAAAGAGCCTCTTGATGAAAGTGAAAGAGGAGAGTGAAAAAGTTGGCTTAAAGCTCAACATTCAGGAAATCAAGATCATGGCATCTGATCCCATCACTTCATGGCAAATAGATGGGAAAACAGTGGAAACAGTGACTGACTTTATTTTTCTGGGCTCCAAACTCACTGCAGATGGTGATTGCAGCCATGAAATTAAAAGATGCTTACTCCTTGGAAGGAAAGTTATGACCAACCTAGACAGCATATTAAAAAGCAGAGACATTACTTTGCCAACAAAGGTCTGTCTTGTCAAGGCTATGTTTTTTCCAGTGGTCATGTATGGATGTGAGAGTTGGACTGTGAAGAACGCTGAGTGCCAAAGAATTGGTGCTTTTGAGCTGTGGTGTTGGAGAAGACTCTTGAGAGTCCCTTGGACTCCAAGGAGATCCAACCAGTCCATCCTAAAGAAGGTCAGTCCTGGGTGTTCACTGGAAGGACTGATGTTGAAGCTGAAACTCCAATACTTTGGCCACCTGATGTGAAGAGCTGACTCATTGGAAAAGACCCTGATACTGGGAAAGATTGAGGGCAGGAGGAGAAGGGGACGACAGAGGATGAGATGGTTGGATGGCATTACCGACTCGATGGACATGGGTTTAGGTGGACTCCAGGAGTTGGTGATGGACAGGGAGGCCTGGCGTTCTGCGGTTCATGGGGTCACAAAGAGTCGGACATGACTGAGCGAGTGAGCTGAACTGAACTGAACTATGATAAATCAATAAATATTAGTAAGTTATTAGAGTCCCAGTAGTAACTGCTAATACCATTTAAAACAGAAATGTTTGAAAGTTAAAAGCTAAATTTCTGGGAAGTGTAACTGAGGTTGACAGTGGGGAAAAAAGGAGAGACTTTTACATGTCTCTCCATATCTTTCTCTACTATTTGAATTTGTTTTAATTTTAATTCTTTGTTTTCTTAATATAAAATAATAAGTAGTGTTTTGTTCCCTTGAACTGTGTATTTCCAGTGTCTTACATATGGCTGTTATTCAAAAATGGAAAAAAAAAATATTTTCTTAACCTAGTTGTCTAGATAAAATTGATGGGTTGTTCTTTTATGCTCTGGAATATAGTGGGTAACAGACAGATTTGCTTTCATGGCAAGTCTTTGATTTCTTATAATTTATATTCTGTATTCAGAAACTAATAAAAAAAAGCAGATAAATAAACAATGTAATTTCAAAAATTTATCATTGCTATAACGTGACAGAGTGACTGGGATGGAAATGCCCAGTTGAAATTGGGGAGGAGAAAACAGGTAAGACCTCTCTAAGAAGACGATACTCAACCCAAATTCTGAGCAAAAAGATAAGAGGCAGACTGTCCCAGTTAGGTGGAAGGAGAAAGACAACAGGCCTAAGAATGGAAAGTGCTTAAGGAACCCAAAGTCAAAAAGATGACCAGTATCTCTGGAGCACAGAAAAAGAGGAACTGTAGGAGTGAAGTTGTTCTTATTACTGATTTTTAGTATGATTCTATGCTGGCGTGTCCAGTTGTGATTTACGAAAATTCTGGTGAGACAGATTCCTTTTCTTGGTAGAGAGGACAAGATGGGATTTAGGAACATGCTCATCTCCTTAGCAACACAAATACTACCCTTATTGGATACAAGGATTGGGGACTCTGTCTGGTTTACTCAATACTGTATGTCCGGTACTTGGCCGATAGCAGGCATTCAGTTACTGTTGATTAAATCAAGGGAATCATCTCTGAAGTGTATATTTTAATTTTGTATCATAATTTTGGGATCACATACTGCATTTCCCCTGGAGGAGTGCATGGAAACCCATTCAAAGTATTCTTGCCTGGAAAATCCCATGGAGAGAGAAGCCTGGGAGGCTACAGTCCATAGGGCTGAAAAAAGTCAGACATGACCAAAGTGACTTAGCACACATGCATACTACATTTTATCTATTTAAGAACTTTTATTGGGTTTCTTTTTATGCCAATACTGTGTTGAGTACTAGAGATATAAAGATGAGAGTCCATTCTATAATCTACCTAATTTATTAGAGTTTATAACATAATTGTAGTTTAAAAACATTTGTACAATGACTCCAGTTATCATTAAACCACTATGCATGAAGAACAAAATGTTAGACTGACATGAAAAGGCACTTCAATGAATTACAAAGGACATATTGTAATTCAAGGAATTACAAGGACATGTCTGTCCTTTCAAGACTGAATTCTGACTATTATTTGATCATTTTCCACCATACTGCACATTCAACAGCTCTCATTGCTAAGGTCACAAAACAATATTCATTTCCAACTGTGGTTGGGCTGACAGCTGTCTCTGAAAAGCTAGAACAGATTTTTTTCTTAATCAAAGTCAATGCAGAATGTGATGATTTCATTTTAAAATAAATTTGGATAGCCACAAATAATTTTTATTTTAAATTTGGGTACAGCTGGTCTGACCACCCTCATAGAGTGAGTTTGAAAATCACTTTAATTTTTACCTGTTTATAGAGTCAGAGAAAGAAGAACAAAATTTGTACTAACTGAAAATTAGCTAAGGCTTCAAAGAGGTTATGTATATGAACACCTCAAGATGGTGACTTAGTAAGATGAGAAGAAAGAAATGTTGACATGGTAGACATTTGTGTCCTGGTTGTTTTTCTTTTTAAACTATATCTTTAAATATTATAATCAATGGAAGATTATACCACCCACAAACAAATTGACACCGTTTTTAACAGATATAGGGCTAAGGGAAACATTCATGACGTGGATGCTCATGCTCACTCATTTCAGTTGTGTCTGACTCTTTGCAACCCCATGGACTGTAGCCCACCAGGCTTCTCTGGCCATGAGATTCTCTAGGCAAGAATACTGGAGTGTCCATATCCTTCTCCTGGGGATCTTCCCAATCCAGGGATCTAACCTGCATCTTCTGCACTGCAGGCAGATTCATTATTGCTGAGCCACTGTGGAAGCCCTTGCCATGTGGATAAAAACAATCATAAAAATGGAAATTCCATTTGATCTACAAATTCTTTCAAAGCTATCCTAAATGCTTCTCAAACTTCTCCATTAAAGAAACCTTGATGATAAAAGTAAATGTGAAAAGTTGCTCAGTTGTGTCCGACTTTTGTGACCCCATGGACTGTAGCCTGCCAGGCTCCTCCATCCATGGGATTTTCCAGGCAAGAATACTGGAGTGGATGGCCATTTCCACACCTTTTCACTTAACCTCACCTGCTAGCTTCCCCACTTTCAAAGTGACCTGATGACAGTTTGACATTACTTTGAAATTCCAGTTTTATACTCAAAATGTGTACGTTTACATTCTATTTGACTACAAAACTGCATACATCAAACATAAAAAATGTACAAAACTGCATACGTCAAACATAAAAAATATACAAGCAACTCCTACAGCTCAACTCCAGAAAAATAAATGACCCAATCAAAAAATGGGCCAAAGAACTAAATAGACATTTCTCCAAAGAAGACATACAGATGGCTAACAAACACATGAAAAGATGCTCAACATCACTCATTATCAGAGAAATGCAAATCAAAACCACTATGAGGTACCATTTCACACCAGTCAGAATGGCTGCGATCCAAAAGTCTACAAATAATAAATGCTGGAGAGGGTGTGGAGAAAAAGGGAACCCTCTTACACTGTTGGTGGAAATGCAAACTAGTACAGCCACTATGGAGAACAGTGTGAGATTCCTTAAAAACTGGAAATAGAACTGCCTTATGATCCAGCAATCCCACTGCTGGGCATACACACTGAGGAAACCAGAATTGAAAGAGACACGTGTACCCCAATGTTCATCGCAGCACTGTTTATAATAGCCAGGACATGGAAGCAACCTAGATGTCCATCAGCAGATGAATGGATAAGAAAGCTGTGGTACATATACACAATGGAGTATTACTCAGCCATTAAAAAGAAAACATTTGAATCAGTTCTAATGAGGTGGATGAAACTGGAACCTATTATACAGAGTGAAGTAAGCCAGAAGGAAAAACACCAATACAGTATACTAACGCATATATATGGAATTTAGAAAGATGGTAACAATAACCCTGTGTACGAGACAGCAAAGAGACACTGATGTATAGAACAGTCTTATGGACTCTGTGGGAGAGGGAGAGGGTGGGAAGATTTGGGAGAATGGCATTGAAACATGTAAAATATCATGTATGAAACGAGATGCCAGTCCAGGATCGATGCACGATACTGGATGCTTGGGGCTAGAGCACTGGGACGACCCAGAGGGATGGTATGGGAGGGAGGAGGGAGGAGGGTTCAGGATGGGGAACACATGTATACCTGTGGTGGATTCATTTTGATATTTGGCAAAACTAATACAATTATGTAAAGTTTAAAAATAAAATAAAATTTAAAAAAAAAGAAAAAAAAATGAAAAGTGTATTCTATGACTTCCTGTAAAATTAAGGTCACCTGGAAAAATGTAGCTTCCCTTTTGTTAGAACCAGAATAAGAATACAATTAGGCAAGTGCACAAAGATATGCCAACAAGGGTAGAAATGGCAGCGCTCTCATATTTGAACTAAAACTTAAATGATGCACATCTGCCCAAGTGAAAGACTGGTCTAATAAATTATCATGTGGATTTCTACACTCCTTTGAAAAACTTTAGTGAAAATTCATATTAATAAAAAAAATAGGGATGATCATGACATAGTCTCTAGATTTAAAAAAAATGAAACAATTCAAAGAGCTGGTCCCATTTAAAAAATATATGTGCCTGTGTATGTCTATACTGCTGCTGCTAAGTCACTTCAGTCGTGTCCGACTCTGTGCGATCCCATAGATGGCAGCCCACCAGGCTCCCCCATCCCTGGGATTCTCCAGGCAAGAACACTGGAGTGGGTTGCCATTTCCTTCTCCAATGCATGAAAGTGAAAAGTGAAAGTGAAGTTGCTCAGTCGTGTCTGACTTTTAGCGACCCCATGGACTGCAGCCTACCAGGTTCCTCCGTCCGTGGGATTTTCCAGGCAGGAGTACTGGAGGGGGGTGCCATTGCCTTCTCCATGTGTATGTCTATGTATCTCCCCAACTAAAAAATATACTTATCCCATTAGGATATTTCAGTAGAATCTGGATTCAGAGAATCAGAGTAGAAACATTTTAAAGTAATATATTTAAATATTAGAGGAGAAACTTAAGCTAGCAAACTAACTGCTTATCTATACTGATGTGTTTTCAAAATACACATTGATAATTTGTATGATTTTTATGGAATATTTTGCATATATGATTATAAGAATATATGTATATGTATAAAATGCTATCAATAGCTATCTTGTAGTATGCTATAATGGGTACATTTCATTCACTACCTCTTTTTTGCTTATTTTCTGATTTCTAGAAAGATTTTAAATTACATGTGTAAATAATGAAAAATGTACTATTTTCCTATTTGCCACATTACTAAATGTTGAATTTGTTTTAAAAGTCCATAAGAATATAGAATAGCAACAGCTTTCATTTTCCTTCTCATATTTTTTCATTTCAAAAACTCCTAGACACTGGGACTCTGTAATAACCTAGAGGGGTGTGTGAATCGGTGGTGGGAGGTGGGAGGGAGATTCAAGAGAGAGGGAACATATGTATACCTATGGTTCATTTATATTTATGTATGACAAAAATCAAAACAATATTGTAAAGCAATCATCAATCAAATAAAGATAACCTAAAACACACACACACACAGTTCCCAGACAATGGAATCTTATAGTTCATATTCTCCTCTCCTTCTCAATAACTTCAGCCATGGTCTCTCCCGAAGAGACCTTTTTCTAAAGTAATATTACTGTTTTATATCTATGAAATCATCAAGATTGTGTTCTTCAGCACAAAATAGGAATTAAAGAGGTCTGATTGATTACCAGGCAGTTCATATTGTTTGGTGACATTGTGTGACAGTGAGCAAGTGATTCTTGTAAGTCGAAATGCGGTTGGCTGGTAGAAGATAAAAACTTAATAGAGAAAATGAATGGTAAACATTAACATGATTAAAGATACTGTACCTTTTCTGAGCAAAGAAATAAGGTATTCTCAAAACCAAGCCTAGTATCTGGGGGGCTATAGCCACCCAGAGTGGGTGTGCCGTTTCTAACCTGCACAAAGGCACCATGTGGGCTACAGGTAGGCCTGTATCTGCATCTTGGAGGGATGAAACAACAGGCCCAATTTTTTGATTGGGTCTTTTATTTTTCTGGAATTGAGCTGCAAGAGTTGCTTGTATATTTTTGAGATTAATTCTTTGTCAGTTGCTTCATTTGCTATTATTTTCTCCCATTCTGAAGGCTGTCTTTTCACCTTGCTTTTAGTTTCCTTTGCTGTGCAGAAGCTTTTAATTTTAATTAGGTCCCATTTGTTTATTTTTGCTTTTATTTCCAATATTCTGGGAGGGGGGTCACAGAGAATCCAGGTGTGATTTATGTCAGAGAGTGTTTTGCCTATGTTCTCCTCTAGGAGTTTTATATTTTCTGGTCTTATGTTTAGATCTTTATTCCATTTTGAGTTTATTTTTGTGTATGGTGTTAGAAAATGTTCTAGTTTCATTGTTTTACAAGTGGTTGACCAGTTCTCCCAGCACCACTTGTTAAAGAGATTGTCTTTTCTCCATTGTATATTCTTGCTTCCTTTGTCCATAAGATAAGGTGTCCATAGGTGCGTGGATTTATCTCTGGGCTTTCTATTTTGTTCCATTGATCTATATTTCTGTCTTTGTGCCAGTACCATACTGTCTTGATGACTGTGGCTTTGTAGTAGAGCCTGAAGTCAGGCAGGTTGATTCCTCCAGTTCCATTCTTCTTTCTCAAGATTGCTTTGGTTATTCGAGGTTTTTTGTATTTCCATACAAATTGTGAAATTATTTGTTCTAGCTCTGTGAAAAATACCATTGGTAGCTTGATAGGGATTGCACTGAATCTATTTCTCAAAAAAAAAAAACATACAGATGGCTAACAAACACATGAAAAGATGCTAAACATCACTCATTATCAAAGAAATGCAAATCAAAACCACAATGAGGTACCATTTCACACCAGTCAGAATGGCTGCGATCCAAAAGTCTACAAGCAATAAATGCTGGAGAGAGTGTGGAGAAGAGGGAACCCTCTTACACTGTTTGTGGTTATTCAAACTAGTACAGCCACTATGGAGAACAGTGTGGAGATTCCTTAAAAAACTGGAAATAGAACCGCCATATGACCCAGCAATCCCACTGCTGGGCATACACACTGAGGAAACCAGAAGGGAAAGAGACACGTGTACCCCAGTGTTCATCACAGCACTGTTTATAATAGCCAGGACATGGAAGCAACCTAGATGTCCATCAGCAGATGAATGGATAAGAAAGCTGTGGTACATACACACAATGGAACATTACTCAGCCATTAAAAAGAATACATTTGAATCAGTTCTAATGAGGTGGATGAAACTGGAGCCTATTATACAGAGTGAAATAAGCCAGAAAGAAAAACACCAATACAGTATACTAATGCATATATATGGAATTTAGAAAGATGGTAACGATAACCCTGTATGCGAGACACCAAACGAGACACAGATGTATACAACAGTCTTTTGGACTCTGTGGGAGAAGGCGAGGGTGGGATGATATGGGAGAATGGCATTAAAACATGTATATTATCATATGTGAAACGAATTGCCAGTCCAGGTTTGATACATGATTTAGGGTGCTCAGGCCTGGTGCTCAGGGCTGGTGCTTGCAGCTGGGGATGACCCAGAGGGATGGTATGGGGAGGGAGGTGGGAGGCGGGTTCAGGATGGGGAACACGTGTACACCTGTGGCGGATTCATGTTGATGTATGGCAAAACCAATACAATATTGTAGAGTAATTAGCCTCCAATTAAAATAAATAAGTTTATATTAAAAAATTAACAAACAACAGGCCCAAGATTCATTCAGAAGTTAACTATCTTTCTCTCCTAATAAAATTTCTTCTAATTAAATTTGCATGCAATTATAATACATTAAAATAGGCTTCAATTCATTGTTAACACAGTAGTCCCAGAACACTTTGAAAACACAAGTTCATTGATTTCCAATCCCACTCTTAGATACTTTCCTAGTTTTATTTTGTTTTTTTCTTTATTGAACAGCCTACAGAGTTTGCTCATCACAAGTTAATACAAATCTTCAATAAAGTAAAGGGCTTTACAAATCATGGGGCTACTTTAAGCTATATAAATATGTGAATATTAATTACAGAAGTGGATGGAAAGACAATTAAATATTATCACAATTTTTTTAAAAGTGATGTTTCTGAATGATTTATTTGTAAAGTTTGGTCTCATATATTTATTTTTTTCATTGAAGTATCATTTAATAGTGAAAACTGAAACCAATGCAAATCTCCACTAATAGATGGCAGCATAAATAAGACATGATATCTTCCCGTGCTGAAGAAACTAACGCAGCAGTTAAAATGAATGAGCTACCGAAAATAGGTTGCCTCATATTATACATAGTATAATTCTTTTTGTATGCATTTTTAAAATTTTATTTTATTTTTAAACTTTACAGTATTGTATTAGTTCTGCCAAATATCGAAATGAATCCGCCACAGGTAAACCTGTGTTCCCCATCCTGAACCCTCCTCCCTCCTCCCTCCCCAGACCCTCCCTCTGGGTCGTCCCAGTGCACCAGCCCCAAGCATCCAGTATATTTTATGAGATATTTATATTCTTGAGCTTCAGCGGTCACTGAGATGATACATTTATTTTGAGATTTATAAATCTCTGAGGCCTCTTAAGAAATGAAGAATTGAATATGAATGTCTATGAAACTTTTGCTAGCAGTTTGACCTTTTTACTTGCCCTTCATCTTACCATGGAATCATCAAAAAGCTGGAAGGTGAGGCACCACTACCTCTAAGCAACCCCACCTTCCTTCAAGCTGCGTTAGCTGCCTCCTCCATTCTCTTGGATTCCCTCTTTGAGGGGCCTCATCATGCTGCTGCCTCTGATCATTTGTTTACTTTTCTGTCATCCCCCAAAATAAGTCCTGGAGAGCAGAGAGCTTGCCTTTTTTATTTTTGTATTCATGACATCTAACATGTAGGGGATAAGCAGTGAATGTTTGTTAAATAATTATCTGAGTGGAAGAGAAGACACTGTGTGGTTTGTTCATATAGGACTAAAATCATAAATGAGTGGACTTTAAATTCCCTTATCCAGAAATCTACAGAAGGTATCAGTCAGACCGACAAAAGATCAGAAGACAGATACACAGAGAGTGACTGGTTGAGACAGCTCTTAACCTGCTTTAACTACGTAAGAGGAATCTATCACAGCACTATGGAAACAGGGAAGAGATGAAATCATGGACTGAATGTGATGGAAAATGAAGGGGAAATGTATAGGCAAATACACGTGGGTGTGGGCTCATTCACTTCAGTCATGCCTGACTGTTTGCAACCCTATGGACTGTAGCCCAGCACGCTCCTCAGTCCATGGGGTTCTCTAGGCAAGAATACTTGAGTGGGTTGCTGTGACCTCCTCCAGGGGATCTTCCTGACCCAGGAATCAAACCCACGTCTCCTGTGTCTCCTGCACTGCAGACAGATTCTTTACCACTGAGCCACCGGGGAAGACCCAGGCAAATACATATGTAGAAGCAATAAAAACATCTATAACCATGTCTCCAGTCCAGTAAACTTAAAAGGAGGGACCATGAACTAAAAATCTGAAAGCATAGGTTTCAGTCCTCTTTTTCATTCACTGTTGTTACTAAGTCTCTTTTCTTCCAAGATATAGACAAGCTAAGCTTCTCACGCATCAAACTTCCCATTGGTAATACAGTGAGATTTAACCAAAGTTAAATCTAAACCTTTCGAGAATTATAAGAATTTTCACTGCTAGAAGTCAATATTCCAGAAGGGGGCAGCATTTATTCATAATAGGGAAACCAAGAAACGGTTTTTATTTTAGTTTTCAAAGCAGTAAAGGTTGAGAAGTTGGATGAAAGGAACACTTATACTCTTTCTTGAATTTAGTGTGAGTACATAAGGATGTCAAGAGTAGGAAAGTGGGTGGACATCTGGTGTCTGTTCTGCTGTGTGGGCATTTAATAAGGAACAAGTCAAATAGTTCTGTGAGAAAGAAATCATCACTCTTATTCACTAATTCTTGAATCCTTGATGGTGAGTGCCATTTCTGGCACATATTTATTGCTTATTAAATAAATAATTGATGACGAAAATTTTAATGGAGATGGAATAGATTTGTTCCCAGGCAGAGAATGTGACAATCTGGGTCAAGAGGACCTGTTCAGTTCCTCAGGAACCCCATCACTTATATGACTTATATGAACTCCCCAAAAGTAGCCTTAATTGCTTTGTTCCAAAACTAAGCAAATGGGAGTGGGAGAGGAGCCTTAGAACACTTTTTCCACTTGCTTCTTGTTTCATATGAGAAAATAAAGCTTAGAGAAGGTGTTATTTTCCCAAAGTACTGCTGACTAGTCACAGAGCAGGGTCTAAAAGCAATTCTCTGTGGCCCTGTGTAGTGCTCTCTCTATGGGTTGACTACTCTTTTAGTAAAATTATCTCCAGCCACTCACTGTCTGTTGCAGCTTTTTTAAACAGACTTTATTTTTTTAGGGCAGTTTTAAATTCATAGAAAAGTTGAACTTAGAACTTAGAATTGAAAAAGAACTTAATTTAGTTCTTTAGTTCATGCCTTTGATGATAAAAAGTCATGGCTAAAACTCAGGATCTATATTTTCTCTTATGTTATCTTCTAGGAGTTTTATAGTTTTTACTTTACATTTAAGTCTATTATCCATTTTGTGTTAATTCTTGTGAAGGGTATAAACTCTCTGTTTATATTCATTTTTTTGCATGTGAGTGCCCAGGTGTGTCCAACTTTGTGACCCCATGAACTATAGCCCACCAGGCTCCTCTGTGCATGGAATTCTCTAAGAGAAAATACTGGAGTGGGTAGCCATTCTCTTCTCTAGGGGATCTTCCTGACCCAGGGATTGAGCCTGGGTCTCCTGCATTGCAGGTGGGTTCTTTAGCATCTGAGTCACCAGGGAAGCCCTGATTTTAGCATAACTTGTTGAAAATACAATCTGTGCTACCCCGTATTGTCTTTGCTCCTTTGTCAAAGATCAGTCACCTATATTTCTGTGGGCCTATTTCTGGGTTCTCTGTTTTGTTCCATTGATCTATCTTTCACCAATACCACACTATTTTGGTTTGTGTAGATTTATAGCAAGTCTTGAATTTGGGTAGTGTCATTCCTCCAACTTTGCTTTTCTTCATCAATATTGTGTTGGCTAATCTGGGTCTTTTGCCTACTGATATAAACTCTAGAGTCTGCAAAATAACTTTCTGGGTTTCTCATTGGGATTGCATTGAATCTACAGATCAAGTTAGAAAGAACCGATAACTTGATGATATTGAGTCTATCCATGAATGTAGGGTATTCATTTAGGGCTTCCCTCATAGCTCAGTCAGTAAAGAATCTTTCTGCAGTGAAGGAGACCTGGGTTTGATTCCTAGGTCGGGAAGATCCCCTGGAGAAGGAAATGGCAACCCACTCCAGTATTCTTGCCTGGGGAATCCCATGAACAGAGGAGCCTGGCAGGCTACAGTCCATAGCGTTGCAAGAGTTGGAAACAACTACCATCATGAATATAGACCAACCCTTAATTTATAAATTTAGTTGATTTTTCTCATCAGTTTTGTATTTTGCCTCTAAAACTCTTGTGCATATTTTGTTAGATTTATACCTAAATATTCATTGAGGTTTCAATATAAAGGTTTTGTTTTTAATTTCAAATTTTACTTGTTCATTGCTGGGGATATAGGAAAGAAACTGACTTCTGTAAGTTAACTTTGTGTCCTGCAAACTTGCTATGATTGCTTATTAACTCCAGATAATTTTTGGTCAATTCTTTTGAATTTTCTACATGACTAATCAAGTCACCTGCAAACAAAGACATTTTATTTCCTCCATCCCAATTTGTATACCTTTTACTTCCTTTTGTATCTTAATGCAACTTTCTCAATTCATTCTCCCCTTTCCTTCCTCCCCTGTGCCCTCATGTCCATTCTCTACATCTGTACCTCCTTTCCTTCCCTACAGAGAGGTTCATCTTAATGTATTAGCTAGAACTTCTAGTACAATGTTAAAATAAAGTGGTGACTTTTTTTTCCCCACTGTGAATGAGTATTCAGTTCAGTTCAGTTGCTCAGTCGTGCCCGACTCTTTGCGACCCCATGGACTACAGCACGCCAGGCACCCCTGTATCACCAGCTCCCAGAGTTTACTCAAATTCATGTGCATTGAGTCGGTGATGCCATCCCACCATCTCATGTTCTGTTGTCCCCTTCTCCTCCTGCCCCCAATCCCTCCCAGCATCAGGGTCTTTTCCAACGAGCCAGCTCTTCGCATCAGGCGGCCAAAGTATTGGAGTTTCAGCTTCAGCATCAGTCCTTCCAATGAACACCCAGGACTGATCTCCTTTAGGATGGACTGGTTGGATCTCCTTGCAGTCCAAGGGATTCTCAAGAGTCTTCTCCAGCACCACAGTTCAAAAGCATCAATTCTCCGGCGCTCCGCTTTCTTCACAGTCCAACTCTCACATCCATACATGACCACATAACACACACATATACACATGCACATATCATATGTGGAGTAGAGCAGCTCTCCATTTCACATTTCCTAAAGTCGAAAGTCATGGCTTCTTGATCTTCATCTTTTGCAGATCTTTTCATAAAACAGGAATTGCATAATCTCAGATTGAATTGTTTTCTTTCAGTTAAATAAATTTATCCCCAATATAAAGGCCCTATATTATCCTTATTTTTTTCATTTTACCTCATACTGGTGAAATTTTGTCACATACTGGTATTTGGAAATCACTGGCAGAGGGGCAACTCAGTTAATGAGCTAAATAGAGAACAGGGAAAGGCTGACTCACCTCACCAAGGTGAGGAATGTTCCCGTATAGAAAAACACAAGAAATACCCATTCCAAAAAGGACCATTTAGGATCAACATAGTATTTTAAGTGGTTAATAGGTGTTGTGCAGCAAAGCAGACAGGAGAGTGCTGGTCCAGGCACCCAGGCCTTTCTTTCTTTTGCAGAGATCATCCTTAAACCAGAATCGAAGGACCAATTTTTCACTTCTTTTTTAGTTATTTGTTTAATATAATTTTTCTCCAAACATATCTGAGGTATTATGGCCAATGCCATAGAACACTACGATTAACATTTGTGAATAAACGTTTGTTTTGAGAACATGACCACCCTCAGTGACTCTGTGGCTGAGTGTGACGTTCTGGATATCTAAGGTACCATTCAGAGCAAGACCAGACCAAGTCCTTGCCCTTAAAGTCCTAATTTTCCGAGTTTATATACACACAGCACAGGCAGTATGAAAAACACAGAGCGTACCAAAGGGCTGGTTTGATGTCTGCTTTAATTCCCTAATAGAAGAAAAGAAAGGAAGGAAAGAGAATGGGGGTGGGGATGGGGAAGGAGGAAAGGAGAAAAAATGGAAAACAATAACGGTGGTTCCCAGAAAGAAGGACAACGGCCAGTGGGAGATTTATGGGAAGTGAAAGCCCTGATCCTGCCCAGATTGTCCGGGAACTTCTTCTTCTGGAGGGTGATTTGTTAACTGCTGTCTGGTCAGCATTTCCAGGGAGTCAATTTTGGACTCTAATCCTCACATTTAGAATCGCCAAACCCAAGCCAAGGTTGTCTTCCAGGCATAGGGCTTTATCGGATGAGGCTACTTCATGTATTGTATGGTAACTGGTGAATACTCCACTTTGTATTTAAGAATAGCGTCAAGACAGAAAAAAAAAAAAAGTGGCAATATTACCAAAGCTTGGAAAAGCACTATTTTAAAAACAATTCATTTCTTTCCAGCATAGATATGACTCTACATGACAATGAGTATGAAATGGTTCAATACTCAAACAGTCATTTGAAAGTCACGAAGGACTTTCATGGATGCTTCAGAATAACCATCATGATACCAATAGTTCTGTTAATAAACCACTTTCAGTTTAATAATAATAGCAGCCAGCATATATTGAACTCTCCCCATATGCCAGCCACTGTATTAAATATTGATGTCACCTGCAGTATATTTAATCTCCACACTAGTCCAGAAAGATAATTAATATAATCATGTCCATTCTACAGATGAAGAAACTATGCCTTAGAAAGTTTAGTCACTTATTCAAAGTTAGTTTGATAATAAAGGTGGAACTATGATTTGAGCACAAACAGTCCAGTTGTAGAATCTCACATTTTAAGACCATTATATATTTCATGCCATTCTAATAGCTACTTTTCTCACTCAAAGTCACTCTGAGCTTTAAAATCACATAGATATAGATTTAAATCCTGGTGTGTGACCCTATAAAAGTCTTCTTGGAGTCTTACTTTTTTATTTGTAAAACAGATGTAATCATACCGCTCTGCAAGATTACTGTGAAAGTGAGAGGCAGTTCAGGTAGTCATTCAATATATGGAAAGTATTACCCCAGCATAGACAAGACACAGACCATTGTGATTAAAAGGGGAAAAAAGCATACAGAAAAACACGGAGCCCAGGTACTTAGGACCTGTCTCCATGGCCAGGGATAACTGGTAGTAGCTCACCTTCAGAAATATTGTAATAATTTCCCTTTAAGCAATTCAATTGATAAAGTAAAAATTTAAGTATACTTGCAAAATAAGATTTCAGTAATAACATTTAAAGCAAATCAAACAAAAACAGGAAAGAGGAATAGATCCTGTACAAAGAAAACAAAATCTATACCATTAAAAAGATTATGCTCTGAGTCACACCAAAACAAATTAATTCATATAGTAAAGGAGGAATTGATATCTGAATCAGAACCCATCTGCCTGTCATACATAATGCAATATCCACAAAAGCAGGTTAAACCAGACACATTCCTTATCTTATGTTGTGGAGGAGTCATCTCTGTGACTATTGAATCAAATAAGCTCTAGGTTAAATGATCACTCTGGTAGAATCCTAGACAGAGTGGATTGGCAATCCACTGGCAATTGCCATCAAGAATCTGATGTGTGGTGTGGAAAAACAAATAGATAACAGACCTTAGAGAGGATCACATTGGCCGGGTCTCCAGCATTCTTGTGCTCTGCATTCTCTAAGTAATGTAATTTCCCAGTCCAGTAGAAGTTCATAGCCTTTCCATTGTAGAAACACTAAAGATCTAAGATAAAAAGGAAAAAAGAATATTATAAAATAGAGAGTGGAAATGATAGCACAAATAGCAAAAGCACAAAAGAAAATAGTCTGAGAGAGGATCTGCTGTACTAGTGGCAGAAATCTCCATGAGTACTTTGCTACTGTAAGTTGGAGTCTCTCATTCTGTGGTCCCTATCTTCACAGTGCACTGTAACAAAGAGGTAAAATTTATGAAAATAAAACCTTTTATTTTTTAGTAGCTTGTTTTGTGCACATAAATTTTGCAGAGAAAAGGTGAAATCAAAAACTTCAGTCAATTAAACCTGCAGTTGTAAGACTTGCTTAAGTTCTGCCTACTAAACAAAATCAACAAACTTTTGCCGAGATCCTTCAAAAAGGCTTTCATTCATCAAATGTTACTATGTCTTTCAGAAACTAACTTTAAAGACAGCTGCTGCTGCTGCTGCTAAGTCACTTCAGTCATGTCCGACTCCACATGACCCCATAGACGGCAGCGCACCAGGCTCCCCCATCCCTGAGATTCTCCAGGCAAGAACACTGGAGTGGGTTGCCATTTCCTTCTCCATAAAGACAGCATCAGTTCAGTCACTCAGTCATGTCCAACTCTTTGCAACCCCATAGACTACAGCATGCCAGGCCCCCTGTCCATCACCAACTCCTGGAGTTTACCTAAAGTCATGTCCACTGAGTCGGTGATGCCACCATCTCATCCTCTGTTGTCCCTTTCTTCTCCTGCCCTCAATCTTTCCCAGCAGCAGGGTCTTTCCCAATGAGTCAGTTCTTCACATTATGTGGCCAAAGTATCGGAGTTTCAGCTTCAACATCAGTCTTTCCAATGAACACTTAGGACTGATCTCCTTTATGATGGACTGGTTGGATCTCCTTGCAGTCCAAAGGACTCTCAAGAGTCTTCTCCAACACCACAGCATAAATTCTTTGGCACTCAGCATTCTTTATAGTCCAACTCTCACATCCATACATGACTACTGGAAAAACCATAGCCTAGACTAGACAGACATCTGTTGGCAAAGTAATATCTCTGCTTTTTAATATGCTGTCCAGATTGGTCATAACTTGCCTTCCAAGGAGTAAGTGTCTTTTAATTTCGTGGCTGCAGTCACCATCTGCAGTGATTTTGGAGCCCCAAAAAATGAAGTCTGACACTGTTTCCACTGTTTCCCCATCTATTTGCCATGAAGTGATGGGACCAGATGCCATGATCTTGATTTCCTGAATGTTGAGCTTTAAGCCAACTTTTTCACTCTCCTCTTTTACTTTCATCAAGAGGCTCTTTAGTTCTTCTTCACTTTCTGCCATAAGGGTGGTGTCATCTGCATATCTGAGGTTATTGGTATTTCTCCTAGCAATCTTGATTCCAGCTTGTGATTCATCCAGCCTGGCATTTTGCATAATGTACTCTGCATATAAGTTAAATAAGCAGGGTGACAATATACAGCCTTGACGTACTCCTTTTCCTATTTGGAACCAGTCTGTTTTTCCATGTCCAGTTCTAACTGTTACTTCCTGACCTGCATACAGATTTCTCAAGAGGCAGGTCAGGTGGCCTGGTATTCCCATCTCTTTCTTATTATATCCCATGCTACGGTGTTTTTAACCTGCTGTTATTACTTGAATACTTAGAAGGGCCTCAGTGGGTATTTGTTACACAATAGAAAGGATTTTCTAGAGAGTTTTTAAACCTTTCATGATTTCATAGTTTAACATTTCATAATAATTAAGATCAAGCTCTGAGATCAGATGGATCTAACTCACTATCTGTGTCCTTCAGCAGGTGTTTGTAACTTCTTTAAGACTCAGATTTTTTTTTTATTAAAAGAAATCTCAGTATATAATTACTTCTTCCATTGGGTGTTCACTTAGATTAAAAAGATAATTTATATAAAACTCATAGCTCAGAACCATGTCCATGGCTCTAAAATGCTAGAAACATTTGCTACTAACATTTTACACCTCATCTTAGGCAAATGATGTACACAATTCTTTAATCTGATCTTCTTTGCCATATGAAGTATATACTAAACCTTTTTGTGATAGTATCAAGTATTTGGTCATGGCAAAATGACATACTTTTTGACGGAGATTTGTATGACTCATCAACAAACAGACAAAAATTCCTCATTTTTCATGGTAGTTTATTGGTAGTAGGAGATGGATGTGTATTCTATAGCAGAGGCCAGAGCACAGAGACCAGGAGGGATAGAATAATATACTTACAGAATAAAAGGAAAGGCCCTATTTTCTGATGCTGAGCCTCATAACACGTTTGATAGGCACATCACTGAAAAAGCTGGATCATCCATGATAACAGTAGTGGGAGGAAAAGGATGCGCGCCCCCCCCCTTTTTTTTTGGCAGGGGAGAGGCAAGGAAGAAGATAGAAAGAGGAGGAAGAAGCAGAAAACTTCACTATACACAAAATGGGGGTCAAGGTGAGCCTGCTGGGGGCAGTGTGGTACAATAGACGTCGCATGGGCTTTATAATGGGATAGATCTAAATCTGGTTTTCTAGCTGGGTTATTTGTTACGGAGGCTAAGTACCTATTGCTATTTAACAATCTGTGCACCTGTCACTTCATCTTTGTCATGGTAATAAAAATCATAATTATAAAATATATAAATATAAAAAATATGTCATCGGGATCTAGTGAAGACATAATGAAGCAACATTGCTAGTTGAGTGCCCAATCCATTTTCTGGTCTTAGAAAATACTTCTCACTCACTCTGCAGGCAAGAAAGGCACAAAAATGCTTGCTGAAGCATTGTTTCTTATACTTTTTTACTCATTTCTCCCATAAGCATTCCTGGTAATTGTGGGAGATTTGTCTTGTGTCAGTTTAGCTAAGCTGGGACATTTCCCAGAATCCACCTTTCCCTCATGCAATCAGCTCAAGCCCAGGCTCAGAAGGGCGAAGGAAAGCCTAGCTGGCTTCTGGAGCTGAGAAGGTTGGTGCAGACTAGGTACTGTTGCAGCTTCTGCCGGTGGTGCTGCCTCCTGGCTTCTTGGTTGGAGAGTGGCAGCAGCAAGGTGCTTAACTCCTCCAGATTCTATCAAATCTCCTGTTCCAAGTTCTCCAACTCTCAGCTCAGTTTTGTGTTTAGCAGTGTGACAAAGGGGCATCAGCTTCTCCTGAAGAAAACCCTTAGCATCAAAGTTTGAAACTTGGAAGCAATAAGGAACCAATACATGTTCCAGTTCATTCTCGAGGGTCCCAATTCAGACTTGGAGGTTGCTGTTTGGCCTTGTTGCATCTGCACAGGCAGCTGGCCTTTCCTCACAGCACAGCCATCTTCCCTTCCCAAACATCTGCCTGTGGTATCAGGTTCCAGCATAGACTCAGACACTAAACCTCACATGCGTTGTTTCTTCTGTTTCAATAGTTACGTAAGGTTAAACCTTTATAATCAATGCCTATGTGTGTGCGTGTGTGTATATATATATGCCTGAACTTCCCAGGTGGCGCTAGTGGTAAAGAACCCCGCTGCCAATGCAGATGTGGGTTCAGTCCCTGGGTTGGGAAGATCTCCTGGAGGAGGAAATGGCAACCCACTCCACATTCTTGCCTGGAGAGTCCCGTGGACAGAGGAGCCTGGTGGGCTACAGTCCATAGGGTCACAGAGTCAGACACGGCTGAAGTGAGTTAGCACATATGTATATATACTTCAGTTCAGTTCAGTTCAGTCGCTCAGTCATGTCCGACTCTTTGTGACCCCATGAATCGCAGCACGCCAGGCCTCCCTGTCCATCACCAACTCCCGGAGTTCACTCAGACTCACAACCATCGAGTCAGTGATGCCATCCAGCCATCTCATCCTCTGTCGTCCTCTTCTCCTCCTGCCCCCAATCCCTCCCAGCATCAGAGTCTTCTCCAATGAGTCAACTCTTTGCATGAGGTGGCCAAAGTACTTACAGATACACATGTACTTATCCTGTTCATCTTATTTCTCTGATAATCTGATAAAAAGCTTAACTGATTCAGTGGGCTCTCTATGTTAGGGACTGATAAAACCAATGAGTAAGTACAGATCCTGTATACAATTCTTAGAGGAAAAATCAGACATCACTCATAATATAAGAAATTATGAAGTTTCTATGGATTTGCCTACTCTGGACTATATAATATGTGACCTGTTATATCTGTTTTTTTCCCCACTTAGCATGCTTACTAAGTTTATCCACATTGCTGGTTGTCTCAGTACTTCAACTTTTATGGCTGAATAATATTCAGTCATATGGATATATCACATTTTGTTTATTCGTTTATCCACTGAAGTACGTTTGGTTTGTTTTCAATTTTGGGAACTATATAGTTTCAAACAAGACAGTGATAATCACAAACATTGTGAACATATTAAATGCCACTGAAATACACACTTTAAAATTGTTAAGCTTGTATTGCATAAATTTCACTTCAATAAAAAATTTAAGGTTATGAAGTTATAATGTTTGATTTTCTTTAGTTTAAAATTTTTTTACATGTACACACATGTACATGTCCACAATGAAATTGAAGATACTCCATTGAAATTTATGGGTGCCAAACCGGTAAAAAGTATGTTCACTTAACTAGATATTTTCAGTGATAAGGTCAGATGTTTTCTACATTTGACTCCAATCTACTTCGTATATTATTCTTCGCTCTGCTGTTTTACTACAAACCTGCCATTGACTGGGTTCTTGACATGCACATAAAATCAATTAGCATTCAGCCTGTGAGAATAATTTTCTTAGTAGATTACTGCTTTCACCATTTAGCCAATAGAGAAATGTTTCTGTCCACACCATCCCACACTTATTTAGGAAAGCATTTGGTAACACTTATCAGCCTGCACATGCCAGCAATTAGATGTCAATAGAATTGCTATGTTCAATCCTTTGTATACAAGGAACATATTAACCAAAATTTCCAGTCCTCTCACAATTTTATGAACACATTAGTTTTTGTCCTTTTAGCATGGAGTGTCTTTAGAGACATATACAGGCCCACATCTGCCTCCAAGCAGTTGAAAGAAGATTTCAAGATTGAGGATATTCCAAGCCAGCTTTCTTTCTCTTATGTTTCAGGAGGTACAATAAAAAGTCAGTATTTTCCTTCAACTGCCAAGTCCACTTTCTTTTTTTGTTTGTTTTAATTCTTTCTTATTCTATCTAATACGACTATCATTGTTTTACAGAAATTCCTAGCCCCACCTCCGTCTATTATCCCTCTCTTACACTATTCTCCAGTCACACTGGTTTACGTTTAGCTTCAGGAACATGTGAAACTCATCTCCATCTCAAGACCTTTAGAAATGCTCATTCTGCTTGAACATGCTGTCTCAACAAGGTCATTTTTTCATCATCCACATCTCTAATCATATGGTACCTTTCCCCAGTGGGCTCCCATAGCATATCAGCCTTTCAGTCACACTCTACCACACTACCCTATTTATTTTTTATTTTATGTATTACATTACTATATTATAGCTTCCCAGTGGCTCAGTGGTCAAGAATCCACCTGCCAAAGTAGGAGACCCAAGACATACGGGTTTGATCCCTGGGTTGGGAAGGTCCCCTGGAGGAGAAAATGGCAACCCACTCCAATATTCTTGCTGGGAGAATACCATGGAGAGAGGAGCCTTTGGGCTACAGTCCACAGGGTCACAAAGAGTTGAACACATCTGAGCATCTGAGGCCAGCACATCACTGTATCATATTGTTAACATAGTGGAGGCTCTGCCTGTCTGGTTGACAGCTGTTTTCCCAGAGTTTTGAACAATGCTGGAGCAGTTAGGAGATGTAAAGTAACTATCTTGACTGACTAATAAACTAACAGGTTTATTAGTTTATTAACTAATAATAAACTAATCATGCTAATAAATGTAAATTTGCAATATGATTCACAGTGGTACCATCAAGGTAACACAAGACGCTGAAAAAGATTGGGTATTTATACATATATACACGCATGTATGTATGTATGCTGGTTAGGGGGTTTTGAGGTGGTGAAAGGAGCAGGTTATAAGTTCAGTTTTGATATTTTCATTTTGAAGTATCATTAATATCCCAAGAAGTGATATCAAATAAGTAAATTTTTGGATTCAGGTCAGATCAGTCGCTCAGTTGTGTCCGACTCTTTGCGACCCCATGAATAGCAGCACGCCAGGCCTCCCTGTCCATCACCATCTCCTGGAGTTCACTGAGACTCACGTCCATCGAGTCAGTGATGCCATCCAGCCATCTCATCCTCTGTCGTCCCCTTCTCCTCTTGCTCCCAATCCCTCCCAGCATCAGAGTCTTTTCCAATGAGTCAACTCTTCTCATGAGGTGGCCAAAGTACTGGAGTTTCAGCTTTAGCATCATTCCTTCCAAAGAACAACCAGGGCTGATCTCCTTCAGAATGGACTGGCTGGATCTCCTTGCAGTCCAAGTGCCTCTCAAGAGTCTTCTCCAACACCACAGTTCAAAAGCATCAGTTCTTCAGCGCTCAGCCGTCTTCACAGTCCAACTCTCACATCCATACATGACCACAGGAAAAACCATAGCCTTGACTAGACGAACCTTTGTTGGCAAAGTAATGTCTCTGCTTTTGAATATGCTATCTAGGTTGGTCATAACTTTCCTTCCAAGGAGTAAGCGTCTTTTAATTTCATGGCTGCAGTCACCATCTGTAGTGATTTTGGAGCCCAGAAAAATAAAGTCTGACACTGTTTCCACTGTTTTCCCATCTATTTCCCATGAAGTGATGGGACCGGATACCATGATCTTCATTTTCTGAATGTTGAGCTGACCAAACTTAAAAATTAAAAGTGTGGTATAGTGATGATTCATGAGACATCTGCTCCTCAGTGCTTATTAAATGTGGGCATGGATAAGATCATCCAGGAATAGCAAGAAGAATAGAAAGAGAGGAATGCAAGTAAGAATGGATAACAATTGAAAGCAAACAGAACAAGAGTTGTCAGTGACAGGGGAGGATAACCATGAAGGTGTGGCACCCTGAAGAAGAGTGTAGTTTTAGGCTGAGTATGTCTTAAGAAAATCCACATGCTGAAGTCCTAATCCCCAGTGTAATGATATTTGGAGGTGGGGCCTTGGGAAGTAATCAGATTTAGATGAGGTCATGAAGGTGGAGTATCAGATGAGATTAGTGCTCTTATAAGATGAGAAAGAGACACCAGAACTTTTCTTTTTCTCCCCTGAATTTGAACAAAGAAGAGGTTATGTGAAGACACAGTGAGATTTGTTGTTGTTCGGTCACTAAGGCGTGTCCAATTCTTTGCGACCCCATGGACTGCAGCACGCCAGGCTTCCTTGTCCTTCACTATCTCCTGGAGTTTTCTCAACTCATGTCCACTGAGTCAGTGATGCCATCCAACATCTTACCCTCTGTCACCCCCTTCTCCTCTTGCCCTCAATCTTTCCCAGCATCAGATCTTTCCAATGACTTGGCTCTTCATATCAGGTGGCCAAAGTATTGGAACTTCAGCTTCAGAAGCAGTCCTTCAAATGAATATTCAGGACTGATTTTCTTTAGGATTGACTGGTTTGATCTCCCTGCTGTCCAAGGGACATTCAAGAGTCTTTTCCAGCACCACAACTCAAGAGCATCAATTCTTCGGTGCTCAGCTGTCTTTATGGTCCAACTTTCACATCCATACATGATTACTAGAAAAACCATAGCTTTGATTATAAAAAACTTTGTCACCAAAGTGATGTTTCTGCTTTTTAATATGCTAAATTTGTCATAACTTTTCTTCCAAGGGCAAGCATCTTTTAATTTCATGGCTGCAGTCACCATCCACAGTGATTGTGGGGCCTAAGAAAATAAAAGCTGTCAGCTTCCAATGTTTCCCCATTTATTTGCCATGAAGTGTTGGGACCAGATGCTATGATCTTAGTTTTTTGAATGTTGAGTTTTAAGCTAGCCTTTTCACTCTCCTCTTTTACTTTCATCTAGAGGCTTTTTAGTTCCTCTTTGCTTTCAGCCATTAGAGTGGTATCATCTGCATATTTGAGGTTGTTGATATTTGTCCTGGCAACCTTGATCCCAGCTTGTGATTCATCCAGTCCGGGATTTTGCATGATGTACTATGCATGTAAGTTAAATAAGCAGGGTGACAACATACAGCCTTGACATACTCCTTTCCCAATTTGAAAGCAGTCTGTTGTCCCATGTTCAGTTCTAACTATTGCTTCTTGACCTGCATACAGGTTTCTCAGGAGACAGTAAGGTGTTCTGGTATTCCCATCTCTTCAAGAATTTTCCACAGTTTGCTGTGATCCACACAGTCATAGGTTTCAATATAGTCAATGACGCAGAAGCAGATGTTTTTCTGGAATTCCTTTGCTTTCTCTATGATCTAATGAATGTTGGCAATTTGATCTCTGGTTCCTCTGCCTTTTCTAAACCCAGCTTGTACATCTGGAAGTTCTCGGTTCACATACTGCTAAAACCTAGCTTGAAGGATTTTGAATAATACCTTGCTAGCTTATGAACTATGTAGTTCAAACATTCTTTGGCATATGCAATTGTATGTTTGAACATTCTTTTGCATTGCCCTTCTTTAGGATTGGGATGAAAACTGACCTTTTCCAGTCCTGTGGCCACTGCTGAGCTTAACAAATTTGCTAACATATTAAGGGCAGCACTTTAACAGCATCACCATTTAGGATTTGAAATAGCTCCACTGGGGGCTTCCCTGGTAACTCAGCTGGTAAAGAATCTGCCTGCAATACAACAGACCCTGGTTTGATTCCCGGGTTGGGAAGATCCCCTGGAGAAGGGATATACTACCCACTCCAGTATTCTTGGGTTTCCCTGGTGGCTCAGCTGGTAAAGAATCCACCTGCAAGGTGAGAAACCTGGGTTCGATCCCTGGGTTGGGCAGATTCCCTGGAGGAGGGCATGGCAACCCACTTCTGTATTCTTGCCTGGAGAATCCCCATGGAGACAGGAGTCTGGAGGGCTATGGTCTATGGGGACACAAAGAGTTGGACAGGACTGAGTGACTAAGCACAGCACAATAGCTCCACTGGACTTCTGTCACCTCCACTAGCTTTGTTCATAGTAATGCTTTCCTAAGGCCCACTTCACTTTACAGTCCAAGATGCATGGCTCTAGGTGAGTGACCACACAGTCATGTTTTATCTGGGTCATCAGACCTTTTTGTATAGTTCTTTTGTATATTCTTGCCACCTCTTCTTAATCTCTTCTGCTTCGGTTAGATCCTTGCCATTTTTGTCCTTTATTGTGCCTGTATTTGCATGAAATGTTCCTTTGGTATCTCCAATTTTCTTGAAGAGATCTCCAGTCTTTTCCATTCTACTGCTTTCCTCCTTTTCTTTGTATTGTTCACTTAAGAAGGCTTTCTTAAGTCTCCTTGCAATTCTCTGGAAATCTGCATTCAGCTGGGTATATCTTTCCCTTTCACCTCTCTTCCTTTCTTAGCTACTTGTAAGGCTTCCTCAGACAACCACTTTGCCCTCTTGCATTTATTTTTCCTTGGGATATTTTTTTTCATCACCTCCTGTACAATGTTACATGCCTCTGTCCACAGTTCTTCAGGCAATCTACAAGACTACCAGATATACTAGTCAAGAGATCTAGTCTCTTGAATCTATTCATCACCTGTACTGTGTAATCATAACAGATACGATTTAGGTCATACCTTAGTGGCCTAATGGTTTTCCATATTTTCTTCAATTTCAGCCTGAATTTTGCAGTAAGGTGATCATGATCTGAGCCATAGTCAGCTCCAGGTGTTATTTTTGCTGATTGCATCTTCATCTTTGGCTGCAAAGAATATAATCAATCTGATTTTGGTACTGACCATCTGATGATTATGACAGTGAGATGATGAACCTCTAAAAGCCAGAAAGAGTGTTCTCATCAGGAATGAAAACTATCAGCAACTTAATCTTGGACTTTCAGCTTCCAGAACTGTAGGAAAATACATTTCTGTTGTTTAAGCCAATTAATCTATGGCATTTTGTTATAGAGCCCAAGTTGGCTAAGGCAAGAGTGTTTCAAGAAGGAGAGAATTTATATTTCATCCTAACTTTGAGATTTTTATTGAAGACTCTACTCCCTAACCAATTTTTCCCCTATTTCCTATGTTTCCTACAGGAATCATTTACATGTCTGTTTTTTAACATGATTTTTTTACATGACTCTCAGTATGTAAATATTTCCTCATTGGTCAATATTTCCATGACCTTGAAATGTCCATGCCACGGATCACTTCTCCAGTTTATAACACTTACCCGTTCAGACCTGCTGTAATCATTGCAAACTTTAGGTACTTATTTCATATTTCAGTTTTTTAGAAATACCAAGCACAAATGACCATATACTCTGTTTCTATCATCTTATTTTGACCCCAAGTTCTAAGGGTTCTAAGCATATGCTGGAAGGTTGGCAGGTTTCATCCACGTCTTCTAGTTCAGGTGCTCATCTTCTGAGTGTAGAGGACTTTTATCATATAGGGCAGTTCCCCATCAACACCCTTTTCTAGTGAGAAACCAGAGATCATTGGAGTACCATCTGATGATCTTTCTTTTTTCTTTGGAATGGCATCTGACAGAACAGGCACAAGTGTCCCAGTCTCAATCAACCAGAGGCTCCAACACGGGACAGTGACTCTGTAGTGAGGGACACAAAACCAAAGTGACCATTAAGATTCATTCATAGCAGCAACAGCAGCTTCAGTGATGTCTTACATGCAGCAGCAGCTCTAGACCATCCTGCTTGGTTAAAAGACCCTGGCTTCCTCCCTCTTGGCATAAAAGAACAGAAGTGCCTTCATTCATACCCAGTCTCTATGCCTGGTTCCCTATCCTCATGTTGCTTCTGTGACATCCTTGGTATCCTTGCAAATTTATATACTTTTTTCTCCCTTTTTCCTAACACTAGCCAGTTAGTTTGTGTTACCTGTAATCAAAACCTTTCAAACTAATAGAAAGGGATGTCTTCACACGATCCACTCAAGTAAGAACCATGTCACCATGATTAGTGGCTAAGCTAGCACTTCCTAACAGAATTATTTGTTACTCTTGGCAGATTTCAGGGAGAAAAAACCCCACGGCTTTGCCAGAGCTTCTGTTGCCAGTGACTATCACTCTAGGGGTATTATCCAGAGAAAGAGGACATTGGGGGTAAAAAACAACATTTGCAATTTAGATTGCCACTGCATTTAATAAATGGGGAGATGGTATTACTTTACTGGTAATTAATTTTTTAAAGCCTTTGTAAAATGTCAGTTGGACTCTGTTTACTGGAACATACCAACACATTAGACAAAACTAACCTTGTTGATTTACTCAAGACAGCTAAGCTGACAAATTTCAATGGAGCCTGTTACAAGGCTGGCTCTGACTTATAAAAATGTCTATTTTGAGTCATGACTAAGTAGGACTGTATATGTATTTATAAGTGTATTTTCCTGCCTCTAATGAAAGACATAGACACGTAGGAAAGTTGTTTATCCTATGAGCACCAAACATCATACTGAATCCCCTTGAAATGTTAAAATTTGGAGCCATTGGTCTGTTATCTACAGAGAGAAAAACAATACTGTGGGTTCAGGAGAAATGGATAGGAGGGTTTGAAATGGGAAGAAAAACACCAACAGGAATGATAAACTGGGTTTTAATGACAAAGTCACTTTGCCAATTGTAACTCGGGTGCTGGGTAAGCTGATCTGACTTCATTAGGTGATAGCCAGCCTCCCAGAGCCATCATCAGGCTGGAAGAAAGCCATATGTGTTGGTCGCACAAATGGACATTGATTTTTCAATAAACTGGAACCCAAAGCCAACATCACTCCAATGATATCTTTTCTCAGGAGAGACGATTTCTCGCTCATGCCTGGCACCATGTCTCAGCCCTTATATTACAAGAATTACATGGGTGAAGCAGAGTAGAAAACATCAGCTCACTTAAGTTATGTGATGAATGAGGCAATTAAGTCAATTAGATGCAGAGTTACTGAGCTATATCTATTTTGCTTTGTAAAATATAATTTTAAATAAGATCATCTGTCATATCATACTTGACAGCATCAGAATTCTGTGTGGCAGAAAAAATGTGGTTCATTACTCTGTGAAAACAGTGTCTACTCTCTCAACTGGATAAAGTAACCTTCTTCTTTAAGTTGAAGGTGATTGTCTCTTAACTCTTTCTCTAAAAGAAAGCAGAACACATTTTGTGTTTGCTATATATTTCCACATTTCTTTAAATGAATAGTTTTTCCAATAGTCATCATGTGTTTGGGGGATTAGTAGACAGAACTCATTTGAGTTTTTCAGTGTATGATATACCAGATGCATCTCTTTCTGGAGGGAGAGAGACAGAGAGCACAGATTTTCATTGTTCTGGTAAGCATCACTTGAGTGACTTTGTGGTGAAAAATGAACAGGCACTCTTGTCTAAGAGAAGAGTGCCAGGATCTTTAAGTTGCTTAACTAAAGGTATTCACCACCATTCTATCCATTTGGTATGCAGAACTTGTCACTAGGGAAGAGGTGTGTATCTACAGTGGAACCGAGGAGGCCTTTTCAGTGACTGTAATCAGACTCTTTGCTTTTGGAGGAATATTTCTAGAGCCTCTGATGGATTGTGATGGTCCTACTGAAGATGCGTGGGCAGGTTAGGACACCAGGAGCTACCACTGGGAAACTAACCACAAATGTGGATAATACTGGACTGGTGGCCAAGGCTAGATTAGAGGCTTATCAATAAATTTCTTATGAGCTAAGCTGTTTTCTTTGTTTCAAGGTAGAGAACCAATAAAACTTAGTGAACTGTTTAACAGAATATTTCACATATAAATATGAATTACATTGGCCAGTGCACATGTTCTGCAGTTTTCTCAAAAGCCTACCACTCACATATATATTATTACTCTTCCTGCTTCACTCATTTCTCTAACTTGCTGGAACACAGAAGGCAATTGAGTTATTTGCCTTTTGCCAAGATGGTTGTGAAAGTGAATGCCTCTCAGTTGTGTCTGACTCTTTGTGACCTGGACTCTGTTGCACAGTCCATGGAATTCTCCAGGCCAGAATACTGGGGTGGGTAGCCTTTCCCTTCTCCACGGGATCTTCTCAACCCAGGGATCAAATCCAGGTCTCCCACATTGCAGATGTATTCTTTACCAGCTGAGCCACAAGGGAAGCCCCTTTTTCTTCAAAATGGTGGAGTAGAAGGACATGCGCTCTTCTCCTGCAAGAACTCCAAAATTACAACTTGCTTCTGAACAACCATTGGCAGGAAAAGTTGGATCCCACCAAAAAAAGATACCCCACGTCCAAGGGCAAAGGAGAAGCCCCAGCAAGATGGTAGGAGGTGCAAAATTACGTTTAGAATCAAAGCCCATACCTGCCAGAGACACTCGGAGGGCTCAAACAAAACCTTGTGTGCATCAGGAGACCCTACAGAGACTGAGCCAGACCTGCCTTTGAGTATTTGAGTATCTCCTGTAGGAGTATGGCTCAGGTAACCTGCTGCAGGGGCAGGGGCTCTGGGTGCAGCAATCCTGTGTGTGGCATAAGCCCTCTTGGAGAAAGTCACCATTAACCCCACCATAGAGCTGCTAAGCACACAACCCACAAACTGCAGAACAATTTTATACCAAATAAATTTTCACACTGTTAAGAAAGTGCTAGGACACACAACAGATTTCCCAACCTGAGTATCTGGCAAAGGGACTGAGAACCCCAGGGAATTTAACTTTGGAGACCAGTGGGAATTGATTACAGAAATTACACAGGACTGGGGAAACAGACTCTTGGAGGGCACAAACAAACCTTGAGCGGACCAGGACCCAGGAGAAAGGAGCAGTGACCCCCACAAAAGACTGATCCAGACTTGTCCGTGAGTGTCCAGGAGTCCCTGGCAGAGGCATGGGTCAGCAGTGGCTTGCTACAGGGTCAGGGCACTGAGTGCAGCAGTGCATGCATGGGGCCTTTTGAAGGAGGTCACCATTATCTTCATTACCTCCACCATAGTTTGGTCTCAGGTCAAACAACAGGGAGGGAACACAAACTTGTGCATCAACAGAAAATTGGATTAAAGATTTACTGAGAATGGCCTTGCCTATCAGAAAAGACCTAGTTTCACCCACAGTCAGTCTCTCCCATCAGGAAGCTTCCATAAGCCTCTTATCCTTATCAATCAGACAGTGACAAAATGAAAACCACAAGCACAGAAAACTAATCAAAACTGATCACATGGACCACAGCCTTACCTAACTCAGTGAAACTGGGAGCCATGCCATGTAGAGCCACCCAAGATGGACAGGTCATGGTGGAGAGTTCTGACAAAATGTGTCCACTGGAGAAGGGAATGGCAAACCACTTCAGTATTCTTGCCTTGAGAACCCCATGAACAGTATGAAAAGACAAAAAGATAGGACACAGAAAGATGAACTCCCCAGGTTGGTAGGTGCCCAACATGCTACTGGAGAAGAGTGGAGAAATAACTCTAGAAAGAATGAAGAGATGGAGCCAAGTGAAAACAATGCCCAGTTGTGGATGTGACTAGTGATGGAAGTAAAGTCCAATGCTGTAAAGAACAGTATTGCATAGGAACCTGGAATGTAGGCCCATGAATCAAGGCACATTGGAAGTGGTCAAACAGGAGACGGCAAGAGTGAACACTGCCATTTTAGGAATCAGTGAACTAAAATGGACTGGAATGGGTGAATTTAACTCAGATGACCATTATATCTACTACTGTGGGCAAGAATCCCTTAGAAGAAGTGGAGTAGCCCTCATAGTCAACAAAAGAGTCTGAAATGCAGTACTTGTGTGCAATCTCCAAAACAACAGAATGATCTCTATTCACTTCCAAGGCAAACCACTCAATATCACAGTAATCTAAGTTTATGCCCCAACCAGTAATGCTGAAGAAGCTGAAGTTGAATGGTTCTATGAAGACCTACAAGACCTTCTAGAACTAACACCCCCAAAAGATGTTCTTTTCATTATAGGGGACTGGAATGCAAAAGAAGGAAGTCAAGAGATACCTGGAGTAACAGGCAAATTTGGCCTTGGAGTACAAAATGAAACAGGGAAAAGGCTAACATAGTTTTGCCAAGAGAAGCACTGGTCATAGCAAACACTCTCTTCCAACAACACAAGAGAAGACTCTACACATGGACATCACTAGATGGTTAACACCAAAATCAGACTGATTATACTCTTTACAGCCAAAGATGGAGAAGCTCTATACAGCCAGCAAAAACAAGACTGGAAGCTGACTGTGGCTCAGATCATGAACTCCTTATGGCCAAATTGAGACTTAAATTGAAGAAAGTAGGGAAAACCACTAGGCCATTCAGGTATGACCTAAATCAAATCCTTTATGATTATACAGTGGAAGTGACAAATAGATTCAAAGGATTAGATCTGAAAGAGTGCCTGAAGAACTATGGACAGAGGTTCATGACATTATACAGGAGGCAAAGATCAAGACCATCCCCAAGAAAAAGAAATCCAAAAAGGCAAAATGGTTGTCTGAGGAGGCCTTGAAAACAGCTGTGAATAGAAGAGAAGTAAAAGGCAAAGGAGAAAAGGAAAGACATACCCATATGAATGCAGGAGAGTTTCTAAGAACTTAGAGTTCCTAAGAATAGCAAGGAGGGATAAGAAAGCCTTCCTCAGTGATCAATGCAAAGAAATAGAGGAAAACAACAGAATGGGAAAGACTAGATAGAGATCTTTGCAAGAAAATTAGTGATTCCAAGGGAACATCTCATACAAAGATGAAAAAAGGACAGAAATGGTATGGACCTAAAAGAAGCAGAAGATATTAAGAAGAGATGGCAAGAATACACAGAAGAATTATACAAAAAAGATCATTATGATCTAGATAATGATGATGGTGTGATCACTCACCTAGAGCCAGACATCCTGGAATGAGAAGTCAAATTGGCCTAAGGAAGCATTACTATGAACAAAGCTAGTGGAGGTGATGGAATTCCAGTTGAGCTATTTAAAATCCTAAAAGATGATACTGTTAAAGTGCTGCACTCAATATGCCAGCAAATCTGGAAAACTCAGCAGTGGCCACAGGACTGGAAAAGGTCAGTTTTCATTCCAATCCCAAAGAAAGGCGATGCCAAAGAATGTTCAAAGTACTGCACAATTGCACTCATCTCACACACTAGCAAAGTAATGCTCAAAATTCTCCAAGTCAGGCTTCTACAGTACATGAATTGAGAAATTCCAGATTTTCAAGCTGGATTTAGAAAATGCAGAGGAACCAGAGATAAAATTGCCAACATACATTGGATCATATAAAAAGCAAGAGAGTTCCAGAAAAACATCTACTTCTACTGCACTGACTACGCCAAAGCCTGTGACTGTGGGGATGACAACAAACTGTGGAAAATTCTTAAAGAGATGGGAATACCAGACCACCTTACCTGCCTCCTGAGAAATCTGTATGCAGGTCAAGAAGCAACAATTAGAATCGGACATGGAACAACAGCCTAGTTCCAAATTGGGAAAGGAGTACGTCAAGTTTGTATGTTGTCACCCTGCTTGTTTAACTTCTACGAAGAGTATGTTATGTGAGTGAATGAAGCACAAGCTGGAATCAAGGTTGCCAGGAAAAATATCAATAACCTCAGATATGCAAATGATACCACCCTTATGGCAGAAAGCAAAGAAGAACTAAAGAACCTATTGATGAAAGTGAAAGATGAGAGTGAAAAAGTTGTCTCAAAGCTCAACATTCAGAAATAAGATCATATCATCTGGTCCCATCACTTCATAGCATATAGATGCAGAAACAATGGAAACAGTGAGAGACTATTTTGGAGGGCTTCAAAATCACCGCAGATGGTGACTACAGCCATGAAATTAAAAGATGCTTGCTCCTTGGAATAAAAGCTATGCAAACCTAGAAAGCATGTTAAAAAGCACAGACATTACTTTTCCAACAAAGGTCCATCTAGTCAAAGCTATGGTTTTTCTAGTAGTTATGTATGGATGTGAGAGTTGGACCATAAAGAAGGCTGAGCACCAAAGAATTGATGCTTTTGAACTGTGGTGTTGGAGAAGACTCTTGAGAATCCCTTGGACTGCAAGGAGATCCAACCAGTCAATCCTAAAGGAAATCAGTCCTGAATATTCACTGGAAGGACTGATGCTGAAGCTGAAACTCCAATACTTTGGCCACCTAATGTGAAGAACTGACTCATTGGAAAAGACCCTGATGCTGGGAAAGATTTAAGGCAGGAAGAGAAGGGGAAGACAGAGGATGAGATGGTTGGATGGCATAACAGATTTGATGGACATGGGTTTGAACAAACTCCGGGAGTTGGTGATGGACAGGGAAGCTGGTGTGCTGAAGTCCATGGGGTCACAATGAGTCAGACACGACTAAGCAACTGAACTGAACTGAAGATGGTTGTGGGGAGAGGGTATCAAGTCTGTCACAGAATAGGGCTGAGACTGGCAGCCTCTTTAAGCCAGCCACCTGGGAATATGCTTGAGAAACTGTGACTGAACACGTGGAGAGAAACTGACTTGTGACCTTGGGAATATACCTAATTGAACTGAGTATATGAGTGATTATCTCACACACAAAGTGTGGGGATCTAGCAATGGCATTATTGCAGGAAGGGACAAGGACATCAAACATGGATTTTAAAGATATAATTGCTGGTTAAAGAATATGTTAAATCATAAGTTTAAAAATGTTATCAAGTTGATCTCAGAAAGGTTGAACCAAGTTATATACAAACCAGCAATTCATGAGAACACCAGTTTGCATATTAGTCAGCATTGGCTATCATTGGTTTTTAAAGTTTTGCTAATCTGATGGGGAAAAATTGATGCTTTAACTTTTCCTGAATACTGGTAAATTTAGGCATATTTTCAGATGTATGCTGGCCATTTTTATTTTTTCTAAGAACTACCAGGTTAGAACTATTGTTTATTTTTGTTTTTAGGTTATTTGCTTTTCCTTATTGAACTGTAAGAACTCTTAGATGGTTCTCTTTCTCTGTCATATTTGTTGCAAATATTTTTTCCAATCTGTTAATTGCCTTTTAACTTTGCTGCTGCATCATACATTGTGCATAAATAGTTAATTTTTATTTAGAAAATTGTTACTTTTTAAAAATGATTTTGGGATTTAATGTCATTCATAGATCACCTCAGCTACACAATGCCAAAATAATCCCCTCAGATCAGTTCAGTTGTTCAGTCGTGTCTGACTCTGCATTACCTTGTAATGCAGCCCGCCAGGCTTCCCTGTCCATCATCAACTCCCAGAGCTTGATCAAAATCATGTCCATTAAGTCAGTGATACCATCCAACAATCTCATCTTCTGTTGTCCCCTTCTCTTCCTGCCTTCAATCTTTCCCAGCATCAGGGTCTTCTCTAACGAGTCAGCTCTTCACATCGGGTGAGCAAAGTATTGTAGCTTCAGCTTCAGTCTTTCCATAGTATATTCAGGTTTCATTTCCTTTGGGATTTACTGGTTTGATCTCCTTGCAGTCCAAGGGACTCTCAAGAGTCTTCTCCAACACCACAGTTCAAAAGCATCAATTTTTCAGCACTCAGCTTTCTTTATGGTCCAACTCTCACATCCATACATGACTACTAGAAAACCCATAGCTTTGACTAGATGGACCTTTGTTGGCAACATAATATCTCTGATTTTTAATATGCTATCTAGATTGGTATCTAGCTTTTCTTCCATGGAGCAAGTGCCTTTTAATTTCATGGCTGCAGTCATCATCTGCAGTGATTTTGGAGCCCAAGAAAATAATCTCTCATTATTTTCATTGTTTCCCCATATATTTGCCATGAGGTGATGGGACCAGATGCCATGATCTTAGTATTCTGAATGTTGACTTTTAAACCAACTTTTTCACTCTCCTCTTTCACTTTCATCAAGAGGCTCTTTAGTTCCTCTTTGCTTTCTGCCATAAGGGTGGTGTCATCTGCATATCTGAGGTTACTGATATTTCTCCCGGCAATCTTGATTCCCGTTGTGCTTCATCTAGCCCAGCATTTTTCATGATGCACTCTGCATAGATGTTAAATAAGCAGGGTAACAATATACAGCCTTGACATAGTCCTTTCCCAATTTGGAACCAGTTCATTGTTCCATGTCCAGTTCTGTTGCTTCTTGACCTGCATACAGATTTCTCAGGAGGCACTTGACCTGCACACAGATTTCTCAGGAGGCAGGTAAGGTGGTCTGGTATTCCTATCTTTTGAGGAATTTTCCAATTTGTTGTGATCCACACATCAAAGGCTTTGGAATATCAATAAAGCAGAAGTAGATTTTTTTTTGGAACATTCTTGCTTTTTCTATGATCCAATGTATGTTGGCAATTTGATCTCTAGTCCCTCTGCCTTTTCTAAATCCAGCTTGAACATCTGGAAGTTCTCAGTTCATGTACTGTTGAAGTCTGGCTTGGAGAACTTTGAGCATTACTTTGCTAGTGTGTGAGATGAGTGCAATTGTGTGGTAGTTTGAACATTCTTTGGCATTGCCTTTCTTTGGAATTGAAATGAAAACTGACCTTTTCCAGTCCTATGGCCACTGCTGAGCTTTCCAAATTTGCTGTGATATTGAGTGCAGCACTTTAACAGTATCATCTTTTAGGATTTTAAATAGCTCAACTGGAATTCCATCACCTCCACTAGCTTTGTTCATAGTGATGCTTCCTAAGGTCCCCTTGACCTTTCATTCCAGGATGCCTGGCTCTAGATAAGTGATCACACTATCGTGATTATCTGGGTCATAAGATCTTTTTTGTATACTTCTGTGTATTGTACCACCTCTTAATATCTTCTGCTTTGTTAGGTTCATACCGTTTCTGTCCTTTGTTGTGACCACATTTGCATGAGCTATTCCCTTAGTATAACTAATTTTCTTGAGATCTCTGACTGAGTGAGTGAGTGAAGTCGCTCAGTCGTGTCTGGGATTCTCCAGGCAGGAATACTGGAGTGGGTTGCCATTTCCTTCTCCAGGGTATCTTCCTGACCCAGGGATCGAACCCAGGTCTCCCGCATTGCGGGCAGACGCTTTAACCTCTGAGCTACAAGGGAAGTCTTTCCCATTCTATTGTTTTCCTCAATTTCTTTGCATTGATCACCAAGGAAGCCTTTCTTATCTCTCCTTGCTATTCTTTGGAACTCTGTACTCAGATGGGTATTTTTCTTTTCTCCTTTGCCTTTCACTTCTCTTCTTTTCTCAGTTATTTGTAAAGCCTTCTCAGACAACCATTTTGCCTTTTTGGATTTCTTTTTCTTGGGGATGGTTTTGATCACTGCCTCCTGTACAATGTCATAGACCTCCATCCATAGTTCTTCAGGCACTCTGTCTATCGAATCCAATCCCTTAAATCTATTTGTCTACCTATTTACTTGTAAAGTGATTGATTTATGTTGACATCGTATAAACCTGTTTTACCTTCCCTCTCTCAGGCATATAATAATTCTATTATATGCAAATAATAAAAGTTTGAGTTTGTTATTCCAAATTTCTATTTTCCTTTATTGCTTTGTTGGATTGGTAGAGTTTCAGTTTTAGTAGCTATGATGGTATTCATTTCGGTTCAGTTCAGTTGCTCAGTTGTGTCCAACTCTTTGCGACCCCGTGAACCACAGCACGCCAGGCCTCCCTGTCCATCACCAACTCCCAGAATCCACCCAAACCCCTGTCCATCAAGTCAGTGATGCCATCCAACCATCTCATCCTCTGTTGTTCCCTTCTCCTCCTGCCCTCAATATTTCCCAGAATCAGGGTCTTTTCCAGTGAGTCAGCTCTTCACATCAGGTAGCCAAAGTATTGGAGTTTCAGCTTCAACATCAGTCCTTCCAATGAACACCCAGGACTGATCTCCTTTAGGATGGACTGGGTGGATCTCCTTGCAGTCCAAGGGACTCTCAAAAGTCTTCTTCAACACCACAGTTCAAAAGCAGCAACTCTTTGGTGCTCAGCTTTCTTTATAGTCCAATTCTCACGTCCATACATGACCACTGGAAAAACCATAGCCTTGACTAGATGGACCCTTGTTGGCAAAGTAATGTCTCTGCTTCTTAATATGCTATACAAGTTGGTCATAATTTTCCTTCCAAGGAGTGGGCGTCTTTTAATTTCATGGCTGCAATCACCATCTGCAGTGAGTTTGGAGCCCCCAAAAATAAAGTCAGCCACTGTTTCCACTGTTCCCCCATCTATTTCCCATGAAGTGATGGGACCAGATGCTATGATCTTCGTTTCCTGAATGTTGAGGTTTAAGCCAACTTTTTCACTCTCCTCTTTCACTTTCATCAAGAGGCTCTTTAGTTCCTCTTCACTTTCTGCCATAAGGGTGGTGTCATCTGCATATCTGAGGTTATTGATATTTCTCCTGGCAATCTTGATTCCAGCTTGTGCTTCTTCCAGCCCAGCATTTCTCATGATGTACTCTGCATATAAGTTAAATAAGCAGGGTGACAATATACAGCCTTGATGTACTCTTTTTCCTATTTGCATTCTTATTTTGGTCAGGACTTAAATGGGAAGTTTTTTAATGTTTCTCCATTATCATGTTTGCTAAGTTTTTGTGCCAATTTTCTTAATTAAATTAGGGAGGAACCTATTTATTCCTAGTTTGATTTTATTAATAATGATATTGATTCATGGGAAACACCTTTCTTTATAATAAGATAGGTATATAGTATTCTCTGAATGTGTTTATCTAGTTGAATTTTATAAGCAGATATTTCCATGTGAAACTTATTACACTTCTAGAATAAATCCTAGTCATTTTATTATTCTGTGAAAAAGTTACTTGTTATAATTTGTGAATATGTAACTTGAGATGTTCATCCTTATGTTTGTAAATGAGATTAATCTATAGTTCTTCCCAGTTTTTGTTCATTTGTTTCTGGTTTTGTAACAGGGTTACACAGCTTAACTAAATGAATTTTAAGGTTTTTGACAACATTTTTAATTCTTTGGTAAGTTTATTTAATGGAGTAATTATCTTATCTTTAAAAGTTGAATACATTTATTTTGAATTCAGTTCAATTCAGTTCAGTTGCTCAGTAGTGTCCAACTCTTTGTGACCCCATCAATCGCAGCACACCAGGCCTCCCTGTCCATCACCATCTCCCGGAGTTCACTCAAACTCATGTCCATCGAGTCGGTGATGCCATCCAGCCATCTCATCTTCTGTCGTCCCCTTCTCCTCCTGCCCCCAATCCCTCCCAGCATCAGAGTCTTTTCCAATGAGTCAGCTCTTCACATGAGGTGGCCAAAGTACTGGAGTTTCAGCTTTAGCATCAGTCCTTCCAATGAATACCCAGGACTGATCTCTAGAATGGACTGGTTGGATCTCCTTGCAGTTCAAGGGACTCTCAAGAGTCTTCTCCAACACCACAGTTCAAAAGCATTAATTCTTTGGTGAATTATTGTCTTTCTAAATGGGATCTTTGTTGCAACATGTGGAATCTTTCCTAGCAGCACAAGGACTCAGTAGTAGCAGGGTGCGATCTTAGTTGCCCCAAGGTGTGTGGGATCTCAGCTCCCTGACCAGAGATAAAACCCGTGTTCCCTGCACTGGAAGGCAGATTCTTAACCAGTGGACCACCAGGGAAGTCCCTATATTTTTTTTATTCATAGAATTTATTTTTTAATTCATAGAATTTATTCATAGAATTATTTCACGATTTCTTGACATGCATATCCCTAGCTATATTTTTTCTTGTTTCAAGTTATTTTATCTTTTCTCTTTTTTCCTTCAATATATTTACCAAAAAAAATTTTAAAGTTCTCATTTTATTGATTAAATCTATTATACATTTTATAAATGTCCACTTCTTTCTTTATTGAGTCCTGTTCCCATTTCAGCAGGTGTTGGTCTTTAGTGTGTGCTTTACTGGAAGTTTTTGAAAGCACACTACAGCACCGTGAAAATTTTTTATGTGAGATTCTCTCAGTTTATGAGAGCTTTTTCATTGATATTATGGAAAATGAGGTAAATTTAATTACAAATCACATTCTCTCTGGATGGATAGAGCTTGTGAAATCTTCCAGCCTTACTGCATTTGTATTTATTCAAATAATATTTTATATAAAAATATTTAATTCCCACTATGTATTACATGTTATACTGTGCTAAGAATATATCAGTTAATCAAATAAACATTGTTCCTACCTTCGTAAGGCTTCAGAGTGATGGAAAAAACAGACCAATAATTCATGATAAACAGATAAGTAAATTATAATTGTTCTATGAAGTTTAAGAAAGTAAAAGAGAATAATTTAGATGGAGAAATCAGAGAATGTGTCTCTGAAGAAATGACATTTAAGTTAAGAGGAGAATGATGGTAGGCAAAGGTAGGCAAAGAACGAAGGGAGGGCAGTAGGGGTAAGGAGAAGAGCATATGCAACAGCATGGAGAAGAGGATGATTCTGGCTTGCTCAAAGATTGAGAGTGAGACTACACCAAATTAAACAGCAGGAGAGAAGGAAAACTAAGGTGTCTATGGGGTCACACAGAGTTGGACACAACTGAATCGACTTAGCAGCAGCAGCAGCAGCAGGCCAAGATCTGAGCTTGATGGGCCTGTAGCCACAACCAGAAGTTTGGGATTTGATTATAAATAAAATGATAAACCACTAAAAGGCTTATATGGGGAGTGATATAATCTAATCCACATTTGTAAAGACCAATCTGGTTTCAAGGCAGAGAACAAATTGAAGCAGAGCAATTGGACTTCCCTAAAGCTCAGATGCTAAAGAAACTGCCTGCAATGCAGGAGACCCAGGTTCAACCCCTGGGTCAAGATCCCCTGAAGAAGGAAATGGCAACCCAATCCAGTATTCTTGCCTCGAGAATCCCATGGATAGAGGAGCTTTGTGGGCTACAGTCCATGGGGTCGCAGAGTCAGACACGACTAAGCAACTGACACACATACACATACACAAAGGTGGAAAGGAGAACAGTAGTTAGAAATTGTTATGTATCATGCAAGAAATAATGGTGGCTTCACTTCCCTGATGACTCAAATGATAAAGAGTCCGCCTGCAATGCAAGAGACCTGGCTTGGATCCTTGGGTTGGGGTGATCCCCTGCAGAAGGGAGCGATTACCCACTCCAGTATTCTGGCCTGGAGAATTCCATGCACAGAGGAGTCTGGCAGGCTACAGTCCATGAGGTCTCAAAGAGTCAGACATGACTAAGCAACTTTCACATTCACTCTTGGGCTAGAATAGTAGAATTAGGATGACAATTGTACACTGATTTAAGGCGTTTTACGAGATAAAATCAGTATGACTAGATGGTGATTTTTTTCCTCTGGTAAGATACGCACAACATAAAATTTACCATTTTAAGTGTACAATTCTGTAGCACTTAGTATGGTCTCCCGCATTGCAGGCAGAGGCTTTACCATCTGAGCCACCAGGGAAGCTGCATTTAGTACATTCACGATGTTTGCAACCATTACTGTCATGAAGTTCCAGAATATTTTCATGACTCTAAAAGAAAGAGTTACACCCATTGAGCAGTTATTCCTTGTTATGGGCTGAATTATGCTCTCCCCAAATTCCTGTGTTATCCCAACTCCAAGTACCTCAGAAGATGACTGTATTTGGAGACAGAATCTTTAAAGAGGAAATTAAGGTAAAATGAGGTCATATGTTAGGCCATACTTCAATATGGCCGGTGTCCTTCTAAGAAGGATAGATTAGGACATAGACATGCAGAGGAGAGATCATATGAAGACAGAGGGAAAAAGCATCCATGTTCAAGCCAAGGATACAGGACTCAGAAGAAATCAACACTGCTAACACCTTCGTCTCAGAGGCCTAGCTTCAAGAATCATGAGAAAATACATTCTGTTGTTTAAGCCACCCCGTCTGTGATACTTTGTGATGCAGGCCTAGCAAACTAATGTACTCTTCTTTCCTTTCCTCCCCTCAGCTCATGGTAACCAATTATTTGCTTTTTCTCATTATAGTTTTGCCTATTCTGGATATTTCCTGTACAGAGAATCTTACAATACGTGGCCTTTTGTGTCCAGTTTCTTTTACTTAGCATAATGCTTGCAAGATTCATCCATGTTATAATATGTATCATTACTTTATTCCTTTTTTGGCTGAATAATATTTCATTATATAAATATATCACTTTTTGTTTACTCTTCAGTTGGCTGATGATGACTTTGTTGTAAGGAATGAGGAAGAAGTTTTCAAGAATGACTTCTAGATTTCTGAATGAATGGATGCCATTTATTGAGGTGGGAATGAATGCGGTAAGAGTATAGTAGAGGGAAGATTTGGGAAGCTTACGTCTTCAAAGGGTTAATGACGAGTCACCTGGTTTATGCAGGTCCGTTTGCTACCGTTCTATTATCCTCTCTCTTTCTCTAAGAAATCAGCATGTATGAGAGAATCTAAACCATTTTAGTCATTTCAACATTTTCCTTTTCTTATCTACCAAGTAAAATTATTTCTGATCAATTCTAGTCCAGGTATACGCCCTCTGACCAATGACAACAAAAGTTCCTGAAACAAACTAACAAAGTATGAGCCAAGAGTTTCAACATACGAACACATAATTGGGTTTAAATACTAAGCCAGCTACAGTGTTAGAATTCAATCAACCAACCACCAAGTGATCCTTTCTCTTGGTCTCCCAGAACATTCTAGTTCTTTTTAAGCAGTACTTTTTCTATTTATGAAAATAGTAAGTACACATTATAAAAATTGGTATATACAGAAAGGAACACAAAAATAAGCTCTTATGATCTTTTATGATCTCTCCACTTACAGATAAGCAGTGTTTACATTTCTGAATATTTATTTTTTTCCTATAAATTTTATAGGAATCTCTCTAAATTTAGGGCTTGTATTCCTAAAAGAATTGTAATTGGCGAAAGAATGATCGGCATGCTCAAGGAGCTATAGGAAATATAGGTTTAAGGCGAAGGGTTAAACGGTACTGAATTAATTTTAAAACATTGCAAATACAAATTCTAAAATATGTTTACTTTAAAAAGAAATCTTAAACATTTGTTAGAAAGCCCTTGTCTAAATTACCTTCTTCAGTTGCACATGAAATATTGCCGCAGTGTCATGACCTGCTAGGGATTTTAACTTATGCAGACTCTATCACTTTTTACTTTTTAAACAAGTATTTACTGCTTTGAAAATGTCTTTTGCATTCAAGGTCTCCATCATTTGTTTTTGCAATTAGTGGCAAAATGTTTGAGTATTTCATTACCCCTACTCCTTGTCTTGTCCCAGCCTCTTTACAATCTATCATTGGGCTTAAGAACACATTTCTTTGAATATAGCCTTCCATTTCTCCATGAGAGGGTGTGTTCTCTTTTGTTTGGAGTATCCCATAGACTGGCTTACATGGAATATAGAAAGAGCTAACAATAACAGTGGTGTTCTTTTAAGAGAATCTAACAAGAATAGGAATGATATTCATCATCAACAATAATATGAACAGAAGCAGCAGCATAGAATGACATTTTCCAGATGTTTTAATTGATATGCTATAATATAAAACTAAGTTACCTAAAAGTCAAAATAACGAGTTTGAGCAAACTCCGAGAGATCATGAAGGACAGGGAATCCTGGCGTGCTGCAGTCCATGGAGTTGCAAAAAGTAGGACAAGATTGAGCAACTGAACAATAACAACAGTATATTTTTATGTTGAAATCTATTATTTTTGTCATCTGTGTGCTGCTGCTGCTAAGTCGCTTCAGTCGTGTCCGACTCCTTGTGACCCCAGAGACAGCAGCCTACCAGGCTCCCCCGTCCCTGGGATTCTCCAGGCAAGAATACTGGAGTGGGTTGCCATTTCCTTTTCCAATGCATGAAAGTGAAAAGTGAAAGTGAAGTCGCTCAGTCGTATCTGACTCCTAGCGACCCCATGGACTTTAGCCCACCAGGCTCCTCCGTCCATGGGATTTTCCAGGCAAGAGTACTGGAGTGGGGTGCCATTGCCTTCTCTGTGTCGTCTGTGTACTCTTCACTTAATATCTTAGAAGAATTTCTGCTATGTGATTAAGATACAGCCTTTCTTTGAAAAATGTAAAGGATTGATGCATAGTCCAGTGCTTTGTTTTTACAGTTAAAGAGACGTGGCTGTTAGGGAACATCCTCTCCAGGAGAAAACTGGAGAAAACAGGATAAAACTGGTCAGCATGAAAACTGACCTCCTTATTGAAAACTACATACATGTAGCCATGGTCAAAGTACTATCTACTATGATCTCTTTCAAGGCTATGGTGAATTTCTGGTGCCACTGCAAGCTGGTGATAGAAAGAATAAAAACACAGTGTCAAAACTTGGATCACTGTAGCTTGTCACAACTCATCTATATGAATGTACCCTTAAACTTGAGTCTTATTAAATAGGATAGTCCTAAGAAGACCTAGGCTGATCCAATCCCATGGCTCCAAAGCCAATTAGCCACATTTGGCAGCATGGCCAAGTAAAAATAAAATGCTGATCAACACAGAAAGATGAATTTTGTGGCAAAAATACAAAGTCAAAGTAACTGTCATTACTTGTCAATATCCCCTCTTGCCAGAGGTAATGGTGGAAACATGGCTAGAGTTTGAGCCATTTCTGGAAAAAAGTCATCTGGTCAGATTGCACATGATTCATTTGTTTCGAAAAAGGTTAAAATATCAAGGATGTTTTGAAACTGACTTCAGCCAAAAATCAATTTTTTCACATTAAATTTAAGCTACTACATTTCCAAATATTTTAGAATATTTTATAACATAGCACTTGTAGCTTGCTGATATGCATAATGCATTATATATGTTGATTTTCCTTATTTTAAAACATCTTATTTTGGAAGATTAAAATTTTTATGTTCACAGTATTTATAAACTGTGTTTGAGTATTTAAAATTTTATGAAAATAAAGATTTGAGTGACTATTTTTGGAATCACTGAGATGGAAAGAAGATAAATTAGATTGAATTCCCTTCCCTCCAGGCTGCATCATCCTAGCATGCGTGCGGGCTAAGTCGCTTCAGTCATGTCTGACTCTTTGTAACGTTATGGACTGTAGCCTGCCAATCTCCTCTGTCCATGGGATTCTCCAGGCAAGAATACTGGAGTGGGTTGCCATTTCCTCCTCCGGCATCTCTTGTGTCTCCTGCATCGGCGAGAGGGTTCTTTACCACTAGTACCACCTGGGAAGCCCAGTAGCTGGAAGGAATAGCTAGTTGGCCTTTGAACAATGTTTTGATTTACATTTTCTTGTTAACTTGAAATTTTATCTCAATACCTGTAAGATTTTTCTAGTCAAGCCCATGACGTTTCACTGATTCTTTAATTCAGATATTCAGCAACTATTTTGTGCCAACTGACGGGGTTAGCAGAGCAAGCAATGCCATCATTCATTCATTCCATAAATGTTCACTGGCTACCTACTATGAGTCAGGCGTTGTTTTAGATGATTGATATATATCAATGAAAAGAAAATCAGACAAAATTCCAGCCCTCGAGGTGCTTACAGCATTCTTATTCGGGGGAGAAGGGAAATTAAATAAAAGATAAACATAGTGTGTACTGTGCATTTTGTTAGAAGGTGAAAAATACTATTCGAAAAAATATATAGAAAGGTGGTCAGTGGAAGGATTGGAATTTTAAATAAAAAAATCATAGTAGGCCTCATTGGGACAGTAACATGTGAGCAAAGACCTGAAGGAGAAGAGGGGGTGAGCCATGTGCATATCCTCATGGACAAAGGAAATAGCCTCTACAAAGGCAATGGGATAGGATAGACTGGGCCTGTCATGTTTAAGGCCCTGAAGAGAGGTCAGAATATCTAGAAACGAGTGAACAAGAAGAAGCATCAGAGGAGAAAAGGGTAGAGAAGTCAGGGGAAAGACCATGGAAAAGTCCGTTGAAGGATTCTGGCTTTTATTCTGAGGGTTTTGTCTGAAGGAGTGACATGAACTGACTTAGAGTCCCCAAAAGTACTCCTACAAAGGGTTTTGGTATCCTGTACATATTCTCCTAATTTGCTGACCTCCCACATTCCATTTCTGCTATCCAGTTCTGATATTTTTCCTCTCCTCAACGGTAATTCTCCCTTTGAATTTCCTCCCCTTCAGTACATTTCACATTCACTATTCCTCTACCTTTCACATGAGTTCTTTACAGTTTGTTATCTCTTTTTAAAACAGTTAATAATTTTTGCTGCCTATTTTTTGTTTTTATTCTTCTTTCAAATTATTTTGCTACCATAGTACAACCAATATGGATAATGTTACCTAATTGTCATAACTCCCCATATTAAACTATATTCAGTATCACATGTTCCCACCCATTTCCAAATTACTGACATTTTCTGGAATGAGTATCTTAACAACTGTGGATAGCATTCTCCTAGGTAATGAGGCAAAGACCTAGGCATATTTACCATTTCCTAATGTTTTTATTTATTTTTAATTAATTTATTTTTATTGAAGGAAAATTGCTTTACTTAATTTTGTTGTTTTCTGTCACACCTCAACATGAATCAGCCATGTGTATACAGATGTCTCCTCCCTTTTGAACCTCCCACCCATCTCAGGACCCATCCCACTTCTCTAGGTTGATACTGAGCCCCTGTTTGAGTTTCCTGAGCCATACAGTGAATTTCCTTTGGCTATTTTACATATGGTAATGAAAGTTTCCATGTTACTCTTTCATATATCTCACCCTCCCCTACCCTCTCCCCATGTCCATAAATCTATTCCCTGTGTCTGTTTCTCCATTGTTGCCCTGTGAATAAATTCTTCAGTATCATTTCTCTAGATTTTGTATATATGCATTAGAATATGATATTTCTCTTTCTCTTTCTGACTCAATTCACTCTGTATAATAGGTTCTAGGTTCATCCACTTCATCAGAACTGAATCAAATGTGTTCCTTTTTATGGCTGAGTAATATTCCATTGTGTATATGTATCACAACTTCTTTATCCATTCATCTGTCGATGGACATCTAGGTTGCTTCCATGTTCTAGCTATTGTAAATAGTGCTGCATGAACAATGGGATACATGTGTCTCTTTAAATTTTGGTTTCCTCAGGGTAGATGCCTAGGAGTGGGATTGCTGGGTCATATGGTCGGAGAAGGCAATGGCACCCCACTCCAGTACTCTTGCCTGGAAAATCCCATGGACAGAGGAGCCTGGTGGGCTGCAGTCCATGAGGTCGCTAAGAGTCAGATATGACTGAGCGACTTCACTTTCACTTTTCACTTTCATGCATTGGAGAAGGAAATGGAAACCCACTGCAGTATTCTTGCCTGGAGAATCCCAGGGACGGGGGAGCCTGGTGGGCTGCTGTCTATGGGGTTGCAAGGAGTCGGACACGACTGAAGCAACTTAGCAGCAGCAGCAGTAGCAGAAGCATGGTGGTTTTATTCCTAGTTCTTAAATGAATCTCCATATCGTCTTCCATAGTGGCTGTATCAATTTACATTCTCACCAACAGTGCAAGAGTGTTCCCTTTTCTCCACACCCTTTCCAGCATTTATTGTTTGTAGACTTTTTGACGAGCACCATTCTGACTGGTGTGGGGTGATATCTCATTGTAGTTTTGATTTGCATTTCTCAAATAATGAGTGATGTTGAGCATCTTTTCATGTGTTTGTTAGTCATCTGTGTGTCTTTGGAGAAATGTCTGTTTAAGTCTTTTCTCCACTTTTTGATTGGGTTGTTTGTTTTTCTGGCATTGAGATGTATGTGTTGCTTGTATATTTTGGAAATTAATCCTTTATCAGTTGTTTCATTTGCTATTATTTCCCTCCCATTCTGAGGGTTGCCTTTTCACTTTGCTTATAGTTTCCTTTGCTGAGCAAAAGCTTGTAAGTTTAATCAGGTCCCACTTGTTTACTTTTGTTTTTATTTCCATTACTCTGGGAGGTGGGTCATAGAGGATCTTGCTTTGATTTATGTCATTGAGGGTTCTGCCTATGTTTTCCTCTAAGTTTTATAGTGTCTGGTCTTATATTTAGGTCTTTAACATGTAGCTCTCCAGTTTTCCCAGTACCATTTATTAAAGAGGCTGTCTTTGTCCCATTGCATATTCTTGCCTCCTTTGTCAAAAATAAGGTACACATAGGTGCATGGGTGTATTCCTGGGCTTTCTATATTGTTCCATTGGTCTATATTTCTGTTTTTGTGCCAGTACCATACTGTCTTGATGACTGTGGCTTTGTAGTATAACCTGAAGTCAGGAAGGTTGATTCCTCCATTCTTCTTTCTCAAGACTGCTTTGGCTATTTGGGGTCTTTTGTGTTTCCATATGAATTGTGAAATTTTTTGTTCTAGTTCTGTGAAAAATGCCATTGGTAATTTGATAGGGATTGCACTGAATCTGCAGATTACATTTGGTAGCATAGTCATTTTCATGATATTGATTCTTCCTACCCAGGAACATGGAATATCTCTCCATCTGTTTATGTTATCTTTGATTTCTTTCATTAGTGTCTTATAATTTTCTGTGTACAGTTCTTTTGTCTCCTTAGGTAAGTTTATTCCTAGATACTTAATTCTTTTTGTTGCAGTGGTAAATGGGATTGATTCCTTAATTGCGCTTTCTGATTTTTCATTGTTAGTATATAGAAATGCAAGTGATTTCTGTGTATTGATTTTGTATCCTGAAACTCTGCTAAATTCACTGATTAGCTCTAGTAATTTTCTGATGCTATCTTTAGGGTTTTCTATGTATAGTATCATGTCACCTGCAAACAGTGAGAGCTTTATTTCTTCTTTTCTGATCTGGATTCCTTTTTTTTTCTTTTTCTTCTCTGATTGCTGTAGCTAGGACTTCCAGAACTATGTTGAATAATAGTGGCGAAAGTGGACACCCTTGTCTTGTTCCTGATCTTAGCGGGAATGCTTTCAGTTTTTCACCATTGAGAATAATGCTTCCTGTAGGCTTATCATGTATGGCCTTTACTATGTTGATGTAGGTGCCTTCTATGCCCATTTTTTGAAAAGTTTTACTCATGAATAGGTGCTGAATTTTGTCAAAGGCTTTTTCTGCATCTACTGAGATGATCATATGGTTTTTATTTTTTCAATCTGTACAGTAGATTGACCCGGGGAACAAAGGAAACCGAAAACTATATCTCCCAGAACAAAATTAACTAAAGCACAAACTGGAAAACAAAACTGAAGCAAGGTGCCAACTGGGGAATAAAGCAATGAAAATAAAACTAACAAGTTTTTTGAGAGGAAAGGAGAGAAAGAAAAGAAAGAAAGAATAGATAAGTAAAGTTAAATAGAGGTAGATAAAGAAGATTTATATACATTAAAGATTAACTGTAAGGGGAAAAGAACAGTAGGAAAAGCAAACAAAGGAATAAATGTAGAAAAAATAATAGGTTTAAAAATTAAATTAAAAAGGAAAAGAAAAAAGAAAAAAAAAAAAGGGAAACGCCACAGAACTGCAAAAGCCCAATGTATAGGCAGAGGTTGGTGACAACAATAAAAAATGTGACTGAGGAAAAAGAAAAATAAAGAATTTAAAAAGCTCAAAAGCATAACTGGATTTCTTAGTGCCAATAAAATCAACTACAATGGGGTGGGGGGAGGATAAAAAAAGGAAAAAAAATCAAAAAGAATCTACAGAACAAGTCAAAAGATAAGAATAATAAATGCTTTTCTTGAGTCATTGCTTTCCACAGCCCGCCTTACCTCCCTAGGATGCCCTCCAACACTGTACTGATCTCTGGATCTGCTGTGGGGGCCGGTCAGACTCTAATCTGGTCCTACTCCTGTGTGTTCTTGCCTCCAATGTCCACAGCTATCAGAGTTAGTGCGTTTCTGTGTGTGTGGGGCTGGGGGGCGGGGCGGGGGGTGGAGCGGTGGAGCTCTCAATGGCCTTTTATATATTCCATAGACACAGAGTCTGCTTAGTTTATCATGTGGATTTAATGTGCAGCTTGTACAGCTGGTGGGAAGGTTTTGGGTCTTCTTCCTTAGCCACACTGCCCCTGGGTTTCAATTGTGGTTTTATTTCCACCTCTACATGTGTGTTGTCCTCTGGGGTTTAGCTCCTGAGGATGCCCTGGAGGGCTTGGGTTTGCCCCTGTGAGGGCCGGGTGTGGAAGTGGTGCAGCTGCTTGGGTCGCAGGGGTTTTGGCAGCACCAGGTACTTGTGGGGGAGGGGGTGGTGGTGGTTAGGGCAGCAGGAAATATAGTGCTCTAGAAGGGTATGGCAACCAGTATTGGCCAATACGCTCCAGTATTCTTGCCTGGAGAACCCCCTCTCTGACAGAGAAGCCTGGCAGGCCACAGTCTACAGGGTCGCAAAGAGTCGGACAGGACTTTTTTTTTTTTTTTTTTGGCCTGTGGCATCACTACCCCAGTGAGAGCTGTTAAGGTGATGTAGCTGCTTGGCTTGCAGGGACCCTGGCGGTGCCAAGTGTTCAGGGACACAAACTGCCTCTGCTGCAGGAGTTATGGCCCTATCAGAGTCTTTTTTTTTGAGCCTTTTGTAGCTGGCGATCAGAAGGCCTCTTGGCCAGTCTTTCTCTGTAGCTCCACCAATTCAGGCACATAGAGAGGGCCCCCCCTGACTGGGGTCCTACTCTGTAGATTGGCCCATCAGGCACTTAAAGGAGCACCCTGGGTGGAGTCCTGCTCTATAGTTCAGTGCGTTAGGCATTTGATGGGCCAGCCTCTCTATTGTTCAGCTGCGCATGCTGGCATGTGGAGAGAGAGAGGCTACGGTGATGGCTCCACCCTCTACGTGTGACTCAGCAGTATCGCCTTGCTTCCATGGCTGCCTGGCTTTCCTCCACAGGCATTTCCCATCACAGTCTCCTCCCTCACATCTCCTCTATCTGTCTCTCCACAGTCAACAACAGCCCTCGCACTGGGATTGCTCCACAATCCCTAAACTCCAGCTCCCAGCCACTGCCCCTTCCAGGAGACCCGGGTTCCTTCTCAGCATATGTATGGCTGTGGCAAAGACTGTGTGATACTTATTCCATTTAGGCTGTCACAGATCAGCCATTTCACTCTCAGCCTTAAATATTTCTCCTCTGACTCAGACAGTTGCCCCACTATGGGCATCAGACCCCTGCTTCAGATCCCTCACCTGCAGAGGATAGGTCCAGAACTACTAATACTCCTGTTTTTCCCCCTAGTTCCTTCGTCCTACCTTTTCCGTGGTTCTCTATATACTTTTCCACTGGTCAGGTCCTCCTGTATGATCTCAGCTGGTGTTCTGCATGCACCAGCTGTGCATTTCTGTGTCTGAAGGTGTATTCCTGATGTATCTGTGGACAGAGATTTACTCCATGTCCACCTACTCCTCCGCCATCTTGTTCTTTTTAATGCTGCCCTTAATGTATTTTTGACTGCTGTGTCACAGCCTCTGAGTTTCTGTGCTGCTGCTGCTGCTAAGTTGCTTCAGTCATGGCTGGCTCTGTGCGACCCCATAGACGGCAGCCCACCAGGCTCCCCCGTCCCTGGGATTCTCCAGGCAAGAACACTGGAGTGGGTTGCCATTTCCTTCTCCAATGCATGAAAGTGAAAAGTGAAAGTGAAGTCGCTCAGTCATGTCCGACTCTTAGCGACCCCATGGACTGCAGCCTACCAGGCTCCTCCATCCATGGGATTTTCCAGGCAAGAGCACTGGAGTGGGTTGCCACTGCCTTCTCCAAATTTCAATTTTTCTACTATTTAGCTCCCTATATGGCTAATAGAAAAAACTGTGGTTTTCACATTTCATTTCCATGTACTCTAAAAAGAGAATAAGGTTGTGACTAGAGTTTACTTTAAAGACCTGTAATATTGGGTAGAAACAGAAGCAACATTTATTTGAGCACTTTGTGACTTGTTACAGTCCTTTAATTGGGATTTTTAAATTGTTTATTCAATTTATGGTAGTAGAAGGCTACATCTTGCAAGAATGTCCATTGTAGCTTGGCAGCTGTTCAGGGCCAATAATCCAACTTTAGTGGACAAGGAAGAGGCTTCTACAAAGGAATCAGAATTGCAACCACATTCTGGAAAGTTTTAAGCAGAAATACATTGCACCTTGTTTTAGTTTCAGATCGCCCAGAAGATCCTGGGATAATAATTCAAATTTGAGTGATTTATTTGGCAAGTAGAGGGACTATCAAAAGAAGAGTGCAGAGGTAACCCAAGAAGTGGAAGGCAATCAATAAAGGATATACTATTCCAGCTACCATGTGGGCAACTGAAGCTTATTCCCATAGGGTACCTCTGGGAAATGGTACAATACACATGCTTCAGAATTATCCCACCCAAGATGCATCTTGGGTGGGATAATTCTAAGCATGTGTACACACACTACACACACACACACACACACACATATATATATATATATATATATGGCTTCCTGGTGGCTCAGAGGTTAAAGCGTCTGCCTGCAATGCGGGAGACCTGGGTTCGATCCCTGGGTTGGGGAGATTCCCTGGAGAAGGAAATGGCAACCCATTCCAGTATTCCTGCCTGGAGAATCCCATGGACGGAGGAGCCTGGTGGGCTACAGTCCACGGGGTTGCAGAGTCGGACATGACTGAGCGACTTCACTCACTCACTCACTCATATATATATATATATATACTTTCAGATTCATTTGTCAAGAGATGTTCTGTGGGTATTAACTCAGTACTTCTGGCATGCCATTTTTCACAGTTGGGGTAAGAGGATGAAGAAGACAAGTCCTTGGGCTCATCTGGAAGTTAGAAGTCTGGCAGAGCAAATTGAGACATTTGAGTAATATGATAGCATCTGCTACACATCTGGATCCACCTCCCCTCCAGGGCTGCATACATGAACTCACAGGTTGTCTGCTGCATATTCTTGTAGAACACAACACACATAGATGACAAGGTGAGTGGGCCCCTCTGGAGTGATGCGGCTGGACTATTCCCATCTGGGGTCCAGCTCAGTCCTCACAACTACTAGTCGTTTTGGTCCATATGACATTAAACTGTCAACTTCTCTCATAAACTTCTCCCACAATTGCTTCTCATAGTAATCCACAGACAAGGCCTAACTCCAGCCACCATGGTTCAATTAGAGAAATTTATAAATAGCTTCCATTGAGATTGAGACTGAATTTTCAGATTTGTTAACCCTTGTCTCTTTAGAATAATTACTTTTCACTAACTGGCCTAATCAGTCAGACATATACAATCCATTACACTTAATATGATGCTTTTAGAACCAAAGTAGAGACCGATGGATTACAACAGGCAAGATAAAAAGCTAAGAATAGTTGTTTCCACTATAACACACTTTGTATCTTGGGCAATGCTCTCTTTCTCTAGTAATACAGGAACGAACACACACACACACACACACACACATATATATACATGCCTTTATTTAATAAATTCATGATGTACCAATGATAGCCTCTCTTTTTTTAGAATTGGCATATAATTACTGTATGATGTTGTGTTAATTTCTGCTATACAACAAAGCAAATCAGATATATGTATATACATAATTCCTCCCTCCAGAGCCTCCTTCCAAACCCCACAATATCCCACCCCTCTAGGCCATCACAGAACAGATAACTCTTCTTTGATGTTGGGTATATTCACAAGAATAAGACACACTCTCAATCCACACTAAGCTCATAGTGTATGAAAAACACAGACATGAAAACAATTATAATACAACAGCTGGTAACATTCTTGTTGAAAGGTGCTAATGAGGGATGCTAATATAATTTTGAAAATTCCAGGTGTCAATATTTAAATGCAGTAGTCAAGTTGGATTCACAAAGCTCAGGCAACCTTGTTTACAAAGTCTTTAACTTGGAACTTTATGAAAACAATAAGAAAACTTGAAAATGTTTGAACTTAGTCATTGACATGGGAACTATACAATTTGTCACACCCTATCTTAAGCCAGGGTATTAATAATAAGCCAAATATCATTTAGTGGGGTTATGATACCCGTGTTTGACTTTTACTCACTTAAGGAATGACTAGAAGAGTAGTCAAGACAATAATGTCTATTCTGATCTCAACTGGGATTCTTATTCTTCTAAGTTTGCTGATTTTTTGTATATCCCACAATGTTTTATTTTTGTCCCATACAATCTACCCTGGGATGATGTCATCCTGAGAACTTATCTGAAGTCTTTTTGAGGTAGAATCTTTATCATTATTTGCTTTTGAGTTTTATTTCTCCCTAAAATTCTCTTTAAAATGCCTGCTTGGCTGTCTCAGTAAGCTTAGTGTTTTCTGGATGTGTTCTCCTGCCATGGTGAAGGATGGCTCCATTCAGCTCCAGCTCTCCTAAAGATCTGCTTCCTAATTAAAGCCTGTGCTCAAAATAAGCCCCTCACTTCATAGTGCCAAGACTCTTCAATATACAGTACTACATAGCAGCTCAACACTGGAGGCTCAATGTTCTGAGGTCATGTGATAATAAAAGCGGGAGCTAGAATTTCCAGTAGATACTGAGTACTCTAACTGTATACCGACTCTACCAGGTAGGTCCTGGTACAGCATGAGAGTCTTACTCTGGAATATATTTCCTTGATTTGCCTTTGAGTATAATAAAGATGGCTTTATAGGATTTTTAGACAGACTAGCTAATTCTACAAATACTATAGTTTCTTGGATTAGCCATAGAGTTAGTTCTCTGGCTTTCCTTCCATGGAATAAAGATGATCTGATTGTTTGACTTTTTTCTCAAAAATAAGCAACTTCAATAGCAGATCTTATAGAACTATGTAGATATTTCCTGAGTTTTGAAAAACTTGTTAAAATCACTATAAAGTGTCTCATCACCATAAATTGGAAAATTATTACCAATTTACACTTGCTTATTTAACTTATATGCAGAGTACCTCATGCAAAATGCCAGAATGGATGAAGCACAAGCTGGAATCAAGACTTCAGGGAGAAACATCAATAATTTCAGATAGGCAGATGACACCACCCTTATGACAAAAAGCAAAGAGGAACTAAAAAGCCTCTTGAGGAAAGTGAAAGAGGACAGTGAAAAAGCTGGCTTAAAACACAACATTCAAATACAAAGACCCTGAATAGCCAAAGCAGTCTTGAAAAAGAAGAATGGAGCTGGAGGAATCAACCTTCCTGACTTTGGATTATACTACAAAGCCACAGTCATCAAGACAGTATGGTACTGGCACAAAAACAGAAATATAGATCAATAGAACAATATAGAAAGCCCAGAAATATACCCATGCACCTATGGGTATCTTATTTTTGACAAAGGAGGCAAGAATATACAATGGGGCAAAGATAGCCTCTTCAATAAATGGTGCCAGGAAAACTGGAGAGCTACTTGTAAAAGAATGAAATTAGAACACTTCTAACACCATACACAAAGATAAACTCAAAATGGATTAAAGACCTAAATGTATGACCAGAAACTGTAAAATTCTTAGAGGAAAACAGGCAGAACCCTCAAAGACATAAATCAAAGCAAGATCCTCTTTGACCCACCTCCCAGAGTAATGGAAATAAAAACAAAAGTAAATAAGTGGGACCTGATTAAACTTACAAGCTTTTGCACAGCAAAGGAAACTACAAGCAAAGTGAAAAGACAACCCTCAGAATGGGAGAAAACAATAGCAAATGAAACAACTGATAAAGGATTAATTTCCAAAATATACAAGCAACACATACATCTCAATGCCAGAAAAACAAACAACCCAATAAAAAAGTGAGAAAAAGACTTAAACAGACATTTCTCCAAAGAAGACACACAGATGACTAACAAACACATGAAAAGATACTCAACATCACTTATTATTCAAGAACTGCAAATCAAAACTACAATGAGATATCACCTCACACCAGTCAGAATGGCCCTCATCAAAAAGTCTATAAACAATAAATGCTGGAAAGGGTGTGGGGAAAAGGGAACACTCTTGCACTGTTGGTGGGACTGTAAATTGATACAGCCACTATGGAAGATGGTATGGAGATTCCTTTAAAAACTAGGAATAAAACCACCATATGACCCAGCAATCCCACTCCTAGGCATCTACCCTGAGGAAACCAAAATTGAACGAGACACATGTATCCCATTGTTCATGCAGCACTGTTTACAACAGCTAGAACATGGAAGCAACCTAGATGTCCATCGACAGATAAATGGATAAAGAAGTTGTGATACATATACACAATGGAATATTACTCAGCCATAAAAAGGAACACATTTGATTCAGTTCTGATGAAGTGGATGAACCTAGAACCTATTGTACAGAGTGAATTGAGTCAGAAAGAGAAAGAGAAATATCATATTCTAATGCATATATACAAAATCTAGAGAAATGATACTGAAGAATTTATTTACAGGGCAACAATGGAGAAACAGATATAGAGAATAGACTTATGGACATGGGGAGAGGGTGAGATGCATGGAAAGAGTAACATGGAAACTTTCATTACCATATGTAAAATAGCCAAAGGAAATTCACTGTATGGCTCAGGAAACTCAAACAGGGGCTCTGTATCAATCTAGCGGGGTGGGATGGGTCATGAGATGGGTGGAAGGTTCAAAAGGGATGGGATATATGTATATCTATGGCTGATTCATGTTGAGGTTTGGCAGAAAACAAAAAAAATTCTGTAAAGCAATTATCCTTCAATAAAAAAATTTAAAAAACCACTTCAACATCCAAAAAACTAAGATCATGGCATCTGATTCCATCTGTTCAGTTCAGTTAAGTTGCTCAGTTGTATCTGACTCTTTGTGACCCCATCAGTCGCAGCACGCCAGGCCTCACTGCCCATCACCATCTCCCAGAGTTCACTCAAACTCATGTCCATAGAGTCGGTGATGCCATCCAGCCATCTCATCCTCTGTCGTCCCCTTCTCCTCCTGCCCCCAATCCCTCCCAGCATCAGAGTCTTTTCCAATGAGTCAACTCTTCATATGAGGTGGCCAAAGTACTGGAGTTTCAGCTTTAGCATCATTCCTTCCAAAGAACACCCAGGGCTGATCTCCTTCAGAATGGACTGGTTGGATCTCCTTGCAGTCCAAAGGACTCTCAAGAGTCTTCTCCAACACCACAGTTCAAAAGCAGCAATTCGGTGCTCAGCTTTCTTCAAAGTCCAACTCTAGCATCCATACATGACCACTGGAAAAACCATAGCCTTGACTAAATGGACCTTTGTTGGCAAAGTAATGTCTCTGATTTTCAATATGCTATCTAGGTTGGTCATAACTTTTCTTCCAAGGAGTAAGCGTCTTTTAATTTCATGGATGCAATCACTATTTGCAGTGATTTTGGAGCCCCAGAAGATACAGTCTGACACTGTTTCCACTGTTTTCCCATCTATTTTCCATGAAGTGATGGGACCAGATGCCATGATCTTTGTTTTCTGAATGTTGAGCTTTAAGCCAACTTTTTCACTCTCCTCTTTGACTTTCATCAAGAGGCTTTTTAGTTCCTCTTCACTTTCTGCCATAAGGGTGGTGTTATCTGCATATCTAAGGTTATTGGTATTTCTCACTTCATGTCAAATAGATGGGGAAACAATGGAAACAGTGACAGATTTTATTTTCTTGGGCTCCAAAATCACTGCAGATGTTGACTGCAGCCATGAAATTAAAAGACGCTTGCTCCTTAGAAGAAAAGCTATGACAAAGCTAGACAGCATATAAAAAGCAGACATATCACTTTGCTGACAAAGGTCCATATAGTCAGCTATGATTTTTCCAGTAGTCATGTATGGATGTGAGGGTTGGACCATAAAGAAAGCTGAAGAAGTGATGCTTTTGAACTGTGGTATTGGAGAAGAGTCTTGAGAGTCCCTTGGACTGCAAGAAGATCAAATCAGTCATTCCTAAAGGAAATCAGTCCTGAGTATTCATCAGAAGGACTGATGCTGAAGCTGAAGCTCCAGTACTTTGGCCACCTGGTACAAAGCACTGACTCATTAGAAAATATCTTGTTGCTGGGAAAGATTGAAGGCAGGAGGAGAAGGGGAGAACAGAGGATGAATTGGTTGGATGGCATCACCGATTCAATGGACATGAGTTTGAGCAAGCTTCAGGAGTTGGTGGTGGACAGGGAAGCTTGGTGTGCTACAGTCCATGGCATCACAAAGAGTCAGACACAACTGAAGTACTGCACTGAACTGAACTGATTGCCAATACTACTCAGAGTGCGCTGCTCGTTGCTAGTCCACCTAGTGACATCATGAAAAATAAATATGGAGTGGACCACTAGAATTGACTTTCTCCAAAAGATTTGTCTCAGGATTTTGCTTTTATCCCTTTGCATGCTAAGCATCTATGCCTGGAACTAAAGTCAGTCTTAAGGAGAGGGAGAGAGAACTCGTATTTACTAAGCACCTCCTATGAATTAGGTAAGCCTCCTTATAAATACCTGATTTCATTTTCATAACATCCTTGCAGGCTATAAATTCTCTCTTACGGCTGAGGTAACGTGAAGAAGATAAATGACATAGGAGTTGAATCTGTGGCCTCCAGGCTACTGAGATCGTGGTTTTGCATTTATGTTTCTGCTACATAATATACATGAAGTTGAAAACCTGTGTTTAATTAAATCTTGATCTTCATGTTAAAACCATTTCTATTTGAAATATTCTCATTCATTCACTCAACAGCCAATATCTGGAGCATCTACTTTATGTCAAGTGTCGTATTAAACCTATTGTTACTCTGTTCATTCTCTATCATCTTATCCTGTGCAAAGAACTGATCTTGCTTAACTTTCCAGATGCTCAAGGACATGACAGTTTTACAGATTTGAATTGATTTAACCTTTTGAAGCTTTGGAAAGATCACGGTTGATCTCTTTCAGATATATCTGTGGCACAGGGGGGAATGTTAATGCCAGTGCTTTGTACATTTTAATCCTTTGACTTGAAATCATCAATGTACTAAACTCAACTGGCTCATTCCAGTGAGCCAAATATCAAACTGGGCTCCATTCCTCTGTGAACTTTGCACAAAACAGAGTCCTCTACAGATCAAAGAGGGATCCTAGAAGTGGATTCACATCCCAGAAAGCAGCTATGCTCATACAGGCTGAATCCATGACATAGTCTTAAATAGAGAGATCCACAAGCCAACCAGAGAAATACTGAGATTGTGTCTCACAGTGCCAGAAAGAAAACCTCATCTTCCCCTGATTTCATCTACAATGAAGTCAAAGATTGGATTTCTGGAAATATCTGGATGACTGAGTAGAATTTTATGCAACTTCATCTCAATATTTGGTAACATTTATGCATAGCCTGAGGTTGCTAAACTCAAGCCATTCTCTACTGTTTAAAACACTTTTTCCTCCTCCCCCACCCCCCACCCCATAAAATGGCTTCATTGTTCTTTATTTAGTCTAACAGAAAGGTCCATGCACCAGGCACTGCCTTAGCTTTGCTTGGCTTCAATTATACAAACTAACCACACTCAGTTGGATGGTAACTGCTGCTAGCAGGGTGCCTGCCCTCTCCAATTCATGAGTGGAGTTTTTCCACCCACAATGTCAGGTACAGGATATGAACCAACTATCAAAATTCTCTAGTGCAAATGGGGGGAAGTTCCAATGAAATGATACTGCTTCTAAGATGAAGGCATACTAACCTGCTTTCTCATACTTAATAACAATTAAAACAGCCAGATTTTTAATTGATTAATAACTATGATCCTGGCGCTAAACTAACTTCCTTACATACATTATCTCATTTAACAATATGGAATTCATCCATATTTTGTCAGATTCTTGAATACTTGAACATGTTACTCTCTCTTAATCACAGTTTGTTTTAATTCAGTTGAGCTGTCTGTCCTCTCCTGTTTGCGGTCCCCGAGGGCTGTCAACTCCCTGCTGCCATGCAATACCAATTACATACTTTCAGACCACTAATCTCTCTCCACCCCACCAGCTTTCCTGCTCCTGACCACAGAGTGACAACATCAGCTGCGCCATGCCACGGAAAACAGGACTCAACATTTCAGGAGAACCAGCTCAGCTAAGAGAGTTTCCTGAGTTGTGAAAAACCTCTTAGCACTTCAGTGTTGTATTAACCTGAGCTTCACCTGCTTTTGTTTGGGTAACAGGGACCATTAGCCATGTGAACATCTTCCATGCAACCACAAACAGAAACAGGATGATTGCTCTTGGCCCAGAGGACCCTCTCAGCCTGGCAACAAGCTGATACAGCTCAGTGGGCAATGTAGCTGAATGGAAACCCCGTTTTCAGGAGAACCAAAAAATCAAGATACTCTGTGACCCTGAGCTAGTATTTAACCTTTGGCTTTACCCTGAGCCCAGCTGCAGACACCTTTTAAAAACAATTAGATAACTCCTAGCCAAACAGAAAAGGAACTATTTTCAAGAATGAGCACAGGTCATCACCTGTCTCGGCCAGTAAATTAGGTCATATATTTTGACCATGTTCAACCAAGACTCCTGTGGATGCTTATCAGGTCCCAGGACCCTTTCCTGTTTCCAAATACACAGCTTTGACAGGATTAAAGAAGAGTTTTATCTTATTATTTCAACTGTACATGCACTTTAAAAACATCATCACTAAGCATAGGTATGATATTCTCTTAATTTCTACAGGGTTCTTTGTTGTTAATTGGCCATTCTTTGGAACTTTCATCCACATCTTATAAGGATTTTGAAGTTTAAAATAGATCTGAAAGGATTACAAGTCAATTACATTGTGATTATTTTCTTATTTCTTTTCATTTTCCCCTGCTTTATTTTAATCTAAAATGTATCTACTTTTCAAGTTATTCTCTCCATATTGCTGGGTTAATGCTAGAGTTAACATGGGATGAGAAAGAAGCTTCCTGGTAATATCTCACAAACCACTGAATTCATCCATCTTTCATAGGTTTCTGTCTCCAGACCTTCCACAAAAGTGTAGAACACTTGCACTTCACCTTTTGTTGGGTATAATTATTTTCAAAGTTCCTTAATCTGTTTCTAAAAGATTGAAACAGTTTTATTAAGGGTCTTGTGGGTAGTTGAGGACACAGTTAAAGTAAGGAAATTAAGTTTAAAGTATTACTATATATCACTATGATCTTTGTTTTATAAACAGGGAAGTGATATCATAGGGTACATTAAGACTCAGCCAAAACCACACAGCATAACAGCGTATGGGAGACTTAGAAACAAAACTCTGATAATGATCTAAAGCTTTCATATATTGTGCTAAACGATGCTTGATAATACTAGATTAAACTAAGACACTCCTTTATTTTCAAAGACTTTGCAAGGTAAATCATTATGTAAGCAGACGGTACTTCTGATTCAACACTTAGTCAGCGCTCAGAAGTAAGTGTTGAACATGGCACCAGAATGATCACAGTTGTCGGCCATTTGTCCATAGAGGAGTTAAACTGGAATGAGAGTACCATATATTTTCCCATGGAACAAATAAAGGAATTTTTTTAACAGTTCAAATAATCTATCCAAATTTAGAGTGAATATCTTATCTGTGAGTCTATTGTCAGCATTTTTTTTTTTTTTGAGTGCAGGAAAATTGATATGAGGAAAAGAAATGGGTCTGCTCATTTACGGGGAGAATGTTCCATCCTTTCATTTTAGAGATAATTGGCACTTCCAGTTGATTTGTGGATATTAATGATAAGTTGACCATATAGAAAGTATACAAGTGGGTAGATTTACCTCTCCTTTTGAAAATATTACATTGAATCTCATAAAGTTAGAAAAAATAAAATATGTAAGTGCTCCAATAAGAGCCTGCCCAGAGTCACAAGTGATTTCCATTTATGACCAAGAATTAGAGGATAGTTGAATTCCTTCTACTCCTTTCCATGGCCAATGCAAATCAGTGGCTAGTGTGTGCATGCTCAGTCGTGTCCGACTCTGCAACACCAAAGACTGTAGCCCACCAGGCTCCTCTGTCCCTGGGATTTCCTAGGCAAGAATACTGGAGTGGGTTGCCACTTCCTTCTCCAGGGGATCTTCCGGACCCAGGGATTGAACCTACGTCTCTCAAGTCTCCTGCATTGGCAGGCAGGTTCTTTACCACTAATGCCACCTGGGAAGCCCTGCCAAGTCACCAGCCCAATAACTCCTACATTTCAGTCCAGAATAGAAAGCAAAAGCTTTGTGGCCCTGTAAATTTTTCAAATAACTAAAAGGACTGATGATGATTAACTTCTATGATAATTTGTTTGGCAGGATAACATGTGTAAATCCTCCCCATATCCACTCCTTCTCAAGCAGATTGTTAATATTTTGTAATGCCAGCCCTAGAGACTTTGGCAAGGTAAGAAACAGAAAGAGGAAATGGTGCTTTGAGGCTCAGGAAGTCAAATTCAAGAAGAAAGGAGAGGTGATGCTTTTGAAAAACTAAACGTAGTTGGAAAAGGGAAAGAGATCTATAAATCCTCTGAACAATGTCCATACATAGTCTGTGACAGCAATGTCAGAAGGTGGCAAGACTTTAGAGGGGAATGGTTGCATGGTGTGTATAAGGAGCCAGGATCATAGATGCCAAGATTCCCAGGTCATAAAAGTTCTTCCCTGCACCCGAGTATAACACATAAACAGCAGAGTTCCAGACCTCACGTGACAATGTGAACTGAATTAATGTTGCAATGCAAACTACTGATTGATGTCCATATAAATTTCTCCAGTGCTTTAGCACTAAGTAGGATCACAAAGTTTTAGAGGATGGGGAAAGCTAGTTGCATTGACCAAGAAGTTTTCATTCTCAGGACCGATGTAAAAAAATGTTAAGTGGTATTTCTGTATAAATATGTTTACTTACTTTACTTTGATGAGAGGCAAACTTTCTTGATATATAACATGTTGCCAATGTAACAAAACACCTAATAACAACAAGATGTGTATTCTTGAAAGTTAAAGAAACTTGCGTCTCCCTGCTTCTGTTTTGGGTATGTCCTTTGACCTTGAACAAGCCCTTGAAATATGCTCAGCTTCATGTACCTCATTTAAGATGGGAACAAGTATAGCTATCAGGCTTACCTCATAAAGCTGGTAGACACAGAATCACCGATAGTGGTAGTAGGACCAATAGAGTTGGTGCGACTGTTGCTATTGTTGTTTATTAGGATTGCTGCGATGTGTGAGAATAGTTTCTTTAATAGGACCTACCAATGACTGTTGTCAATATAGCAATTGATAGGGATCATAGTTTCTCTAGCTGAAAAATGTAAATTTTGCAAGTAATATGAATACACTTTTATATATCTGCACATATTTTAATAAGTTGTTTTTTTTTTTTTGCTAAGTTGCTTCAGTTGTGTCCAACTCTGCGGTCCTATGGACTGTAGCTGGCCAGGCTCCTCTGTCCATGGGGATTCTTCAGGCAAGAATACTGGAGTTTATCACAAGATAACTAGAAACCAACCTACAGATTACATTTCTAAAAGCAGTACAATTATAAACCACTCTTTGAAAAGTCACTTATTAAATTATTATTAAAAGTCAAATGATAAATTCACTGAGAAGGTGCCCTGGTTCATTTTTGGTCATGTGAGTAATATTCAAATATGGACAGCTTGTATTTTAAATGATATTTCAATAACCAAAGTTTGGGGGCAGACTTACTCGAAATAGAGCATGGTGTTTTAACCAAGCAATATTTTTGCTGTAGGTCAGGGAAACAAGAGCTGCAGAACCAGGAAATGTAGATGGAGCATGGAAAATATTTAATCAACAGTTATCCCTCTAAAGGAAAATCACTAGTATCTATAAAATGAAGCAGATGACAGTGCTGTTCTGCTTCTCAGTATGAAGGGAGGAGGTACTAGCCATGTAGTTTCTTTCATATTAAAGAGAAAAAAGTACATATGCAAAAATATGGGGGAGGGGAAAGATGTGGAGGGGCACACTCTACATTGCACAATCCAGAGATGAACAAGAGCTAGGAATGCTACCTTTATAAATTATGTATACAAAAGGGAAATGAGTGAAACCATTAAAAAATTCAGATCTAAGGGATAACTTGATACTTTCTTTATAATAACCAGATTATTATGGAAATAGCTAGTCAGTTCCTGTCTACTTTAAGCATGGCTACCTGATTAGTTACCTATCATAGCAATAATCTATCTGTGTTTAAATATAGCAGTGAAGTATTTCCATAATCTTTGAAGTCTTTATTTCTAATTAGCTAAAATTAGATCTACAGCAACTTAGTGTTTACCTATATTTCCTTTCCTCTTGAGGCTTAGATCTTGGTTTCAGCACCTGTCATCCAAGAGAATGACTGAGTTGAGGCTGAATTGATACTGATCACATTCAACCTCAGAGAGGAAAGATGAGGGGCAAAACTCAGGAGAAAGTTAGATAGCGGTCTTTTCTCATACCATCCTCGTTTAAACTTGATAAAGTCACGCTGGTGGAAGAGTTGCTCTTTTAAAGTTGAAACACAAAGACATGAGGTCTAACATAAAGATATGAGTAGATATGGAAATCCTACTTCTTGATTTTATGCTCTGAGGATAAAAAGAAGCATGCAAGTGAAATAAATATACTTAACTCAAGTACTGGTAGAGAGACAGCCAGGGGAAATGATGTTTCAACTTTCATGGCACAGGTTCCAGCTCCAGAGTTAACTTGTGTTTCCTCCAAATGAACAACATAAGGGTAAAAATGTGGCCATAGTATATTGACAAACCAGAGTTTTCCTGTCTTGGTACCGACAATTGCAATGGGAGAGCTCTAGCCCCTGATGAGGTCTCCCCAACTAGTTCAGGAAGACCCCAAGCAGTGCTTTTATTTGTTCTCTTGTCCATCCTGTGGCCCCGTATTTCCTCTTCTCCTTATTCAGCAGCTTCTAATGCCCCTTCTAACAGTGAAATCCTCTGCTTTGTTTCCTGTTTGTGGTATTTAGTAGTTATTTTTGCCACCAACTTTCATTTATCCATCTTCTAGCTATAGCAACCAAGGTTTTGCTTTGTGGGAATTCCTCCTTTTCCTCCTCCTTTCTCAGTCCTGTTGCTTGAGTGGGGTTGCCCCCGCCCTGATATGTATTAACTAATTGTATGTATAGCCTTTCTTCGTGGTTACAATAACCTATTCGGGAAAAGACATGTAACCCATCCAAGGTGAATGAGACGTGAGATGTTTGCTCTATCTTCTATGGCAGCAATCACAAAAGCCTGGCTCAACCCCTTGAGATGGTACAGGATGTACCTGCCATTTCCTCTGACTGCCCCTGCCATTTCCTTCCTCTGTAACAGGCCTGTTGAAGCCCTGCTCTGCCACCCACTAGCTATGTGGTCCTGGACAAGTTGTTTAACCTCTGTGTGTTTCCTCATTGTTGTTGTTCAGTCACTAAGTCAAGTTCAACTCTCTGCAACCCCATGCAAAGATAGCAGCATGCCAGACTCCTCTGTCCTTCACTATCTCCTGGAGTTTGTGCCAGGCTCCTCTGGAGCATGCCAGGATCTTCTGTCCTTCACTATCTCCTGGAGTTTGATCAAATTCATGTCTATTGAGTCAGTGATGCTATCTAATCATCTCATTCTCTGTCGTCCCCTTCTGCTCCTGCCTTCAATCTTTCCCAGCATTGGGGTCTTTTCCAATGAGTCAGTTCTTCACATCAGGTGGCCAAAGTATTGGAGTTTCAGCTTCAGCATCAGTATATCCAATGAATGTTCAGGGCCTATTTCCTTTAGGATTGACTGGTTTGATCTCCTTGCAGTCCAAGGAACTTTTTTAAAAAGTCTTATCAAATACCACAGTTCAAAAGCATCAAATCTTCAGTGCTCAGCTTTCTTTATACTCCAATTCTCACATCCATACATGGCTACTGGAAAAACCATAGCTTTGACTGGACAGACATTTATTGGAAAAATAATGTCTCTGCTTTTTAATATGCTGCCTAGGTTGGTCATAGCTTTCTTTCCAAGGAGAAAGCGTCTTTTAATTTCATGGCTACAGTCACCGTCAGCAGTGATTTTGAAACCCTATCTTGGGTTTCTGTCACTGTTTTCACTTTTTCCTCTTGTATTTGCCATGAAGTGATGGGGCCAGATGCCATGATCTTTGTTTTTTGAATGTTGAGTTTTAAGCCAGCTTTTCCACTCTCCTCTTTCACTTTCATCAAGAGGCTCTTTAGTTCCTCTTCACTTTCTGCCATTAGAGCGGTATCATCTGTGGCTGATATTTCTCCCAGCTATCTTGATTCCAGCCTGTGGTTTATCCAGCCTGGCATTTCACATGATGTACTCTGCATAGAAGTTAAATAAACAGGGTGATGATATACAGCCTTGATATGCTTCTTTCCTGATTTTGAACCTGTCAGTTGTCCCATGTAAGGTTCTAACTGTTGCTTCTTCAGCTATATACAGGTTTCTTAGAAGACAGGTAAGGTGGTCTGGTACTCCTGTCTCTTTAAGGGTTTTCCATAGTTTGTTGTGATCCACACAGTCACATTAATTTTGAGATGTATGCTTCTGCTGCTGCTGCTGCTAAGTCACTTCAGTCATGTCCGACTCTGTGTGACCCCAGAGACGGCAGCCCACCAGGCTTCAGGCAAGAACACTGGAGTGGGTTACCACTTCCTTCTCCAATGCATGTATGCATGCTAAGTGGCTTCAGTCGTGTCCGACTGTGTGACCCTATGGACAGCAGCCCACCAGGCTCCTCTGTCCACGGGATTCTCTAGGCAAGAATACTGGAGGAGATGTATTCTACTGTGGTTTAAAATCTAGGAGCATCGTTTTTTCCCTTGTCAGAACAGAAGTGACCCTAATTTAAAACAGACTTTTCAGAACTTCTCTGCACAAAATCTCTAATTATGCTTTTATTATTGGTATTGTCATAAGGACAATAACAATGGATAGCAACTCAAATTATTTTATGTAATACTAACTCAAATTTACTGAATGGAAATAAGGAAACAGGACTTTTTGGGGGACAATATCACATAGGTTGTTGCCCACGCCATGGATTTGCTGACCTTGGCTCAGTTGCCCATCAAGTCCCATCACCTGGGTGCAGGGGATCACACAGCAGAGGGTCACGTGGTATACAGCCTGGCCATCTGAAACTACTTCTCACAACCTGTTGTTGTGACTGCATCCTTGACCTTGGAAAAGAAAACAAATAAGAAGAGAAATTTTTCCTCTGGAATGATCAACTAATACATCTAGCTGAAAAAATTGAATCACTGAATCCACCACCATCATCAGACATTAAGAAAGGAAAATAAGTCATTGTACTGTAATATTTTAGCTTGACAAAAAATGCTTAACAATCTTATGTTAATTTATTCTTTTTGCATCCCTGACAAATTGGTAAATTTTTGCCTATTCCAAAAAGTAGAACTGTCAGATAACTAGAATTGTACTCAACATTCTAGGACATGAAATCTGTTTTTAATCTAAACCAACTAGCTTCCAGCTGCTGTGATACTGGCTGCTTTGAAAAATACACAGATCTCTTCTTACTGCACCAAAAAAAATCAATCCATATTGGGAAATTAGACCTCTCCTTGCAACTATCAATTTGAGAAATAGCCATTTGTTTCTGTGGGAGTGCAGGATGAACCTGGCTGTTTTAAACAGATGACCTAAGAAGCCCATTAACAGATGAATCAAGATTGGATTAGAAAATAAATATGAAAAAAATTATCACAGTTAATGCTGTGAAATGGCCTAAGTTCATTTTCACAAGAAGTGCCAACTGCACTGAATTATTGACAATGCTGTATAATGTGGTAAATGTAATACAGTGTTTGGAAAGGATTCTGTTTAGTTGGCTGTTGATTTTAAGACACTGAGTCTTTAAAATGTTAAAGCCCTTAAATCTGAGATGGGATATGATTACAACATGTCTTATGAAGTCTGTATTATTCTCCTCCTTCTGTTGTCTAATCTCCCATCCCTCAACACTGAGAACAGAAGTAGCCATAGTGTAAGGTCAGACAGGGGTCCATTAGCATGATTTTATGTAGTAGATTAGATGGACAAGAGCAGGTCTTCCCCTACATCCACTCCTATGTCCAAAAGCCATGGTTCAATTTGACTATAGCCTTAAAAGGGAGTAGTGAATAAGATAAGAATGACCCAGCAAGGCTAACACTCAAACTACACTCCTGAAACCAACTATCATCAGTTTCTTCTGACCTAATTCATGACTACAATGCTTTTAAATATTTCAGGAGTCATTGCCAACATGTGCACTGATACTCATGTGTTTGTAGTCACTAGTTCTCCTACATGGTGATCTAGCTATTAAGCAAATAATATCTATCGAGTTAATGTTAGGTAAACACCTATTAATTAATAGCTGTTTAATAATATAATTATATTATTAACTAATAATATAGGGAATCTGATTAATAATATAGGGAATCTGTTTCTGAACATGTGGCTCTTTGAGAGAATATATAACCAGACTCCCTCTTAAAAGAGCTTTCAATTAGAAAGTAAAATCTGTGCCTAAAGATTTGATTGTTTTTTATCATTTTAATATTTGTTATGTAGTGAGTTTCTTCTCTCTCCACATTCTTCGACTCAACATCACAACAATAAAAACAAACTTCTTTTTTTTTTTGTGAAAATGCAGGTGAAAAGTTAACTTATTCCTTATGCCTAGTCTTAATGATATATTTTTAGCATCATCCCTGGTATTTCATATCTTAACAAACATTTTATATTATTATTTTTGTGCTGCAAGCATATTGTTTTGAATCAAGTACCCTTTAGAGCAAATGTGAGCAAATTTGGAAAACTTAGCAGTGTCCACAGGACTGGGAAAGGTCACTTTTCATTCCAATCCCAAAGAAAGGCAATGCCAAAGAATGATCAAACTACTGCACAATTACACTCATCTCACACGCTAGTAAAGTAATGCTCAAAATTCTCCAAGCCAGGCTTCAGCAATATGTGAACCATGAACTTCTAGATGTTCAAGCTGGTTTTAGAAAAGGCAGAGGAACCAGAGATCAAATTGCCAACATCCGCTGGATCATCGAAAAAGCAAGAGAGTTCCAGAAAAACATCTATTTCTGCTTTATTGACTATGCCAAAGCCTTTGACTTGTGGATCACAATAAACTGTGGAAAATTCTGAAAGAGATGGGAATACCAGACCACCTGACCTGCCTCTGGAGAAACCTATATGCAGGTCAGGAAGCACCAGTTAGAACTGGACATGGAACAACAGACTGGTTCCAAATAGGAAAAGGAGTACGTCAAGGCTTTACATTGTCACCCTGCTTATTTAACTTCTATGCAGAGTACATCATAAGAAATGCTGGGCTGGAAGAAGCACAAGCTGGAATCAAGATTGCCGGAAGTAATATCAATAACCTCAGATATGCAGATGACACCACCCTTATGGCAGAAAGTGAAAAGGAACTGAAAAGTCTTGATGAAAGTGAAAGAGGAAAGTGAAAAAGTTGGCTTAAAGCTCAGCATTCAGAAAACGAAGATCATGGCATGTGGTCCCATCACTTCATGGGAAATAGATGGGGAAACAGTGGAAACAGTGTCAGACTTTATTTTTCTGGGCTCCAAAATCACTGCAGATCGTGATTGCAACCATGAAATTAAAAGACACTTACTCCTTGGAAGAAAAGTTATGACCAACCTAGACAGCACATTGAAAAGCAGAGACATTACTTTGTCAACAAAGGTTTGTCTAGTCAAGGCTATGGTTTTTCCAGTGGTCATGTATGGATGTGAGAGTTGGACTGTGAAGAAAGCTGAGCGCCGAAGAATTGATGCTTTTGAACTGTGGTGTTGGAGAAGACTCTTGAGAGTCCCTTGGACTGCCAGAAGATCCAACCAGTCCATCCTAAAGGAGATCAGCCCTGGGATTTCTTTGGAAGGAATGATGCTAAAGCTGAAACTCCAGTATTTTGGCCACCTCATGAGAAGAGTTGACTCATTGGAAAAGACTCTGATGCTGGGAGGGATTGGGGGCAGGAGGAGACGGGGACAACAGAGGATGAGATGGCTGGATGGCATCACTCGATGGATGTGAGTCTGAGTGAACTCCAGAAGATGGTGATGGACAGGGAGGCCTGGCGTGCTGAGATTCATGGGGTCGCAAAGAGTCAGACATGACTGAGCAACTGAACTGAACTGAACCCTTTAGAGCACCTTCTTCATCTGGCTATACATCTCTGCATGAGCACCTGAGCCAGATGCTCAAAAATAGTACTGCTATCTATTCAGTAAACAAGTATTAAGCTTTTGCTATTCCCTAGACCCTGCAACCTCTCTGCCTCTTTACATACTGACTCCAATTTGCACACTTAAGTAACCACATTTTCTCAGGATGTTGAGTTTAAGCAAATAGGCTCTAAGCATCTCCATTCACCATTCTTTGACTTGATCTCATTACTCTTTTTGTAGTCCAGCCTTCCTACATATTTAGTGTCTGAGTTCCTAGGCTATTAATGCACTCAGAAATCTTAGGGACTGAAACCTTTCTTGCATCATTTAGTCTTCTGTTGCTGTCTTGATCCAGGATATCTCAACCTTGTATCCCAGGGCTGGGGCTTTGCTTCTTGCTACTCCTTTCTCTGATACCCACTTCAGTATCCAGGATTCCAGATTTCCAGAAGATCACTTGCTCTCACATCCCTTATAACTATATTCCCCTAGTTGAAATAATTGCCTCGTTACATTCCTCCTACCCCATTCCTACCATTCCAGGCTGCTAGTCTAGCTACTTTTATATAATAATTCACACACTGACTTCCATATTCCAATTGCCAAGTTGGATTTATTTTCCTGCCTGTAAATGGGACATGTGGGAGAAATAGTGGGAGAAACCAGTTCCAAATCCTGGACCCTCTCAACTTGGCCTGTCCCATTGTAATTCACTACCCACAGTTAATTGCTCCTAACATAAGGAAAAAAAAAAACAAGGATATCATGGTATTTGATCTTTAATGGAAGAGAGAATCTGTATAGTCTATCAGAAAAAACAAATGCTAAGTTAGATCCAAGCATCTACAATTTCTACTTGGCCTCCTGATAATCTCTAGACAGGTTAGGTACGTGGACTATGCTGGATGAGGCAGTTATACTGTTCTTCCAAGTTACTGAATTTCTCTGCAGTGAGAAGCAACATTGTAGAGTAGAAATGGCAGAGAAATAAACAGAAAAATCTATGATCTTGATCTTGATCTTGATTTTCCACTTACTATTATACCCTCACCTTGAGCAGTCTCTTAACATCTCCTAGCTGTCCTCCTAGGGAATGTGGGAACAATAACAGTTCATTAGCAGTGCCTGTAAACCATCAAATCTTTAAGACTTGACTTTGGTAAACTACAAAAGTCAATAAGTAAATGAAGAAAAATTTGTCCCAGCTTGGCCTGGTTGAGGAGAATAACTTAAGGTTTCTCTCCTCTTGTGCTATGCTCTAGGACATGTTTGTGTAAAAGCACGTCCATGAAATGGGCTAGTTTCCTGCATGTATATTGTACCCATTCACCATTAAAAAGTCAGATTCCAGTTTTCCTATGGATATCAAGTTTCATAGTGTCTATTTTAAAGAAAACACAGAGCAACCTGCTCCACAGACATGCTTGGCTCCTATGGCCCTGTCCCCTTGCCACCTCTATTGCGTCCACATATGGACCTGGTTTCAGATGGTCTTGCTCAGAGCATAAAATGGCCTGGATTAATCCAGGACATGTAGCTGGCGGTCTCCACCATGACCCTCCTGCTTAACCCTTTTCTTGCTCTTACTTCCCTTTAGGAAGTGACATGTTTTTAGCACAAAGGAAAAAAATCCTGGTCTTGAAACTATTAAACTGAAGGAAAGAAAAAAAAACCAAACTTTTTCTGAAACTGAAAAATAAACCATGAAGAATGAGGCTATGTGGCCCCATGTGGCTAGAGGTCACCTATGCTCTACCTGGGATAAATAAAGTGAGACTAGGTGCTGTGGGAACAAAGAGCAGGGGCGCCTGACCAGATCTGAGAGGACTGGGAACACTTCCTAGGGGAGGTGATGCCCAAGAGCTCTTCCTGAGATGCAGCTATATTTCCCAGAGCGCTCTAGGCATGAGTTCTGGTGCTGAAACTGAGGAAAGTCACTCTGACCACAACAAGGCACAGTAGGGGTCTCCAGCTCACTAATGGGACACATGGGCTTCCTTGCTCTCATCACTGTTCACCTCTAGGGTACCTGCTGGGTGTCTATGAGGCCAATTTGACATGTTCATACATCTTAAAGCAAAAACTCTAAACATTTTGATAAATAGGGTAGTTTTAATAAACTTTCTGTGGAGAAACAAAGAGCATTATATAACACAATACATTCAAAGGACAGGAAACCTGAGAAACCTTTATAAGGACTCCTTTTCTGCCAAAGTTCTAGTAAGTGTAGTCACTACATCTCATTCTCTCTATTGTGCCATTTGATGCCTGTCTTTTTATATGTCTCTAACTTCGTCTCTCTGTTCTCTTACTGCTTCTGTCTCTGTCTGGGTGTATATTCTATTTTTGTTGAGATATAATTGACCTAAAACATCGTGTAAGTTTAAGGCATACAATGTGTTGATTTGGTACATTTACCCATTGCTATATGATTACCACTATAGCATTAGGTAACACTTCTATCATGTTGCATAATTATCATTTCTTTTTCGTGCTGAGAACATTAAGATCTAGCCTCTCAGCCACTTTGAAGTTTATAATATGCTACCGTGAACTATAACCACTATGCTCTACACTAGATCTCCAGCACCTATTTATCTGTTAGTTGCAAATTTGTACCTGTAAAAAGCACCTCCTCCCTGTATGGCTCAGGAAGCTCAAACAGGGGCTCTGTATAAACCTAGAGGGGTGGGATGGGGAGGGAGATGGGAGGGAGTTTCAAAAGAAAGGGGATATATGTATACCTATGGCTGATTCATGTTGAGGTTTGACAGAACACAGCAAAATCCTGTAAAGCAATTATCCTTCAATAAAAAATAAATTAACTAAAAAAAAGTCAAACACCTCCTCATTTCTCCCTTCCCACAGCCCTGGTAATTACCATTCTACTCTCTGTTTTTATTATTTGGATTTTTAGATTGCATATGAGTGAAATGTATGAAGGCAAAGTGGTTATCTGAGGAGGCTTTACAAATAGCTGAGGAAAGAAGAGAAGCCAAAGGCAAGGGAGAAAAGGAAAGAAAGGGAAAGACATAACTGAATGCAGAGTTCCAGAGAATAGCAAGGAAAGATTAGAAGGCCTTCTTCAATGAACAATGGAAAGAAGTACAGGAAAACAATGGAATAAGAAAGACTAGAGCTCTCTTTAAGAAAACTGGAGACATCACAGGAACATTTCATACGAGGATATGCATGATAAAGGACAGAAATGGTAAGGACCTAACAGAAACAGAAGAGATTAAGAAGAGGTGGCATGAATACACAAAAGAACTCTACAAAAGGTCTTAAGGACATGGATAACCACTATGGTGTTTTTGCTCACCTAGGGTCTGACATCCTGGAGTGTGAAGTCAAGTGGGCCTTAGGAATCATCACAAGGAACAAAGCTAGTGGAGGTGACGGAATTCCAGCTGAGCTATTTAAAATCCTAAAAGATGATGCTGTTAAAGTGTTAAAGTTCTGTAGTCAATATGTCAGCAAATTTTAAAAATTCAGCAGTGGCCACAGGGCTGGAAAAGGACAGTTTTCATTCCAATCCCAAAGAAAGGCAAGGCCAAAGAATATTCAAACTACTGTACAATGGTGTTCATTTCATGTGCTAGCAAGGTTATGTTCAAAATCCTTCAAGCTAGGCTTCAGCACTATGTGAACCAAGCACTTCCAGATGTACAAGCTGTGTTTAGAAAAAGCAGAGGAACCAGAGATCAAATTGCCAATAGTTGTTGCATTATGGAGAAAGTAAGGGAATTCCAGAAAACATCTACTTCTGCTTCATTGACTGTGCTAAAACCTTTGTATAGATCACAACAAACTGTGGAAAATTCTTAAACAGATGGGAGTACCAGACCACTTTTTCTGTTTCCAGATAAACCTGTATGCAGGTCAAAAAGAAACAGTTAGAACCAGACACAGAACGACTGACGGGCTCAAAATTGGGAAAGGAGTAAGACAAGGCTATTTGTTGTCACCTTGCTTATTTAACTTATATGCAGAATACATCATGCAAAATGTCGGACTAGATGACTCACAAGCTGGAATCAAGATTGCTGGGAGAAATATCAACAACCTCAGATATGCAGATGACACCACTCTGATGGCAGAAAGTGAAAAGGAATTAAAGAGTCTTTTGATGAAGGTGAAAGAGAAGAGTGAAAAGCTGGCTTAAAACTTACCAGTCAAAAAACTAATATTATGGCATCTGTTTACATCACTTCATGGCAAATAGAAGGGGAAAAGTGGAAGCCATGACAGATTTTATTTTCCTGGGCTTTAAAAATCACTGGGAATAGTGACTACAGCCATGAAATAAAAAGATGCCTGCTCTTTGGAGGGAAAGCTATGACAAACCTAGACAGTGTATTAAAAATTAGAGACATTACTTTGATGACAAAGGTCCACATAGTCAAAACTATGTTTTTTCCAGTATGTCATGTATGGATGTGAGAGTTGGTCCATAAAGAAGGCGGAGCACTGAAGAATTGATGCTTTTGAATTATGATGCTGAGGAAGACTCTTGGGAATGTCTTGGACAGCAAGGAAATCAAACCGGTCATTCCTAAAGGAAATCAACCCTAAATATTCATTGCAAGGACTGCTGCTGAAGCTGAAGCTCCAATACTTTGGCCACCTAATGTAAAGTCCTGATTCATTGGAAAAGACCTTGATGCTAGGAAAGATTGAAGGCAAAAGGAGAAGGGGGTGGAAGAGGATGAGATGGTTAGAAAGTTTCACTGACTCGATTGATGTGAATTTGAACAAACTCCAGGAGAGAGTGGAGGGCAGAAGATCCTGGTGTGTTGTAGACCATGGGGTTGCAAAGCATTAGGCATGACTTAGTGACTGAACAACAACACAGTAACATGTGAGTGACATCATATAGTATTTGTCTTTTTCTGTCTGACTTATGTCATTTGGCATAACGCCCTCAAGGTTGATCAATACTGTCACAATGGGCAAGATTTCTTTCTTTCTCATGGATGAAGAGCATTCCATTGTGTGTGTGTGTGTGTGTGTGAGACATCATCTTATCCATTCATCCATTGACAGCAAGTCATATGCCATATGTCTTTCAGAGTTATGTCTAATGTGTGTTTGTATGTGTGTATGTCTTTGTTAATCTTAATCTGTATTTTTTAATCTCTCCTTTTCCTTATATCCTACCACTATCTCCTCAGCTTTTCCACCTGCATCTTCCTTCATCCAGATTGTCCAAGACTCTAAGCTGTACCTCCCAATTCTTGGCTCTCCCTCTGGGTCTACCCATAGTTTTTAGTGTATGAAGCTATTCTTAGTTTCTTTAATTTTCTATTACCATCTCTCATCCTACTCAGAAAATAAGGACTACTCTCTTTGGTATCTATAGTTCATAGAATATCGGAGATGAAAGATGGTAAATCTTATAATGTAATTATATTCTTTTTACCAGCCTCATCTCTTATTTCTCCACCCTTTGCACTGTCCTTATAAGGTAGACAGAACTTCTTGCAGTGCCACAAACTCCTTTCTGTTAATAGCCTGTCAATCTTATCTGTCTTACTACTCCCTCCTTTTCCCTGGAAACTTCCACTCTTCTTTTAAGGGCTGGGTCATCCACCTAGAAAGGAAGATATTCCCTTCAATGTGGAGTTCGATAAGCCTCAGGGAGGCCCTTTCTGCTTACTGTTACAGATTAACTACATTGGTAAGGAAATGTCAGCAAGCTTGAATGTCTTCTCCACAGGACATGGATCCCTAGACATGTGAATGCATATGTACCTTCGGTGTTTGGCTTCCAGTCAGCCTTCCATAAATGTTTGTGGAATGAAGATAGAAATTCTATGCAATAAGCAGTAATCTATGACAATCTCTCTTTTCTCTGAGTCAATTATAAACGTAAAACAACAACAACAAAAACAATGTGTCAATGTCTATAAGCCCGTCTATCTTCCTCAAAAACTTCAGGAAAAAGACAAAGCTTGCAAGAGAAAGCGTGAAAAGACCAAGTTCAGTGCTAAAAATCATGAGGTCATTCTTGCGCAATCACAAACTAAAACCACCTTGGTCACAAAGAGCCACTTTTAAATGGGAACCACATAATTTAAAAAGACCATTTGTATAAGGGAGGCATTAACTTTGGCCAACAATTCTCTTGCCACTGATTTAAAGATTTTGAATTAGGTGATTTCAAGAGAAAGGTTTAAAGTAAGGGAAAAATATATCCAAATCATAATCAAATGAAATGTTACAGAGGAGGTCATTGAATGGAATTCTTTCATGGCCCTACATTTAACTAGATGGGATTTTTTTTCAAAGTATCATCATAGCCAGTCTTTGGGAATGAAGGATTTTCTTCTTAATAGTAAACCACATTTCACCACAGAGATGGACCCCTTTATTTAGTTATTCCCCTTGACCACAGACAATTTTTCATGTTCCATATGTAACATATAAGAAAATCAATGATTGTAGCTTTTCTTTATCATGGCAAACTGAGCTACAAATATATGAAATAAGCAATAGTTAAAATCTGTTTTCCTCTCTCAATGAACTGAGTTACCTATACTAAATACTCTCAGTGGGGATATCACAGCTAACCATTTCACAATGCAATATAATAAAGGGACTAAAAGGGGCAGCTTTATGATGTGTGAATGATGTGCTTAAATCATTTTATAAACAAGTGCACTACAATAGAGGCTATTTAACTGTAGGTTTAAATGATATGACATTAAGCATTGTTTAAATCTTATTTACCTGGGTTATACTCATTTAGTAACTACCCAAATACTTATAGGGTTCCTCTAAGTGTCAGAGACTGAGTGAGTTTTCTACTATAGAGTTAAGGGTATGAGTGAAGTTTTGGGGATTGTATACCAAGATGAATGAGACTTGGCTTCTAGCCTGGAAGGGCTCATAGTTAAAGCAGAGAGACTTGTAAACTTGCAATTGAGCAAGAAGGAGAACAATGGTTCTTCTGAGTCCCCTCAATAGATGGAGCCTTAACAATCAAGCTTATTAAGATAGGATTATCTTTCATATGTCCTGGTATAAAAAACAATTGGCCAGATGCTAGTCTTCCTAGCTCACCAAAGAGATTAAAGTCACTAGCAATAGTGCTGGTTTTAGGAGAAAAAGAAAGCAACTGCTTATGCTCATTCATATATTCATTCATTCAAATAACATTTAGTGAGTAGGTAATATAGGTTAAGAAATGCACTTAGCAGTAAGGATATAGATACTGCAATGTAACAGAGAGACATATAAATTGACCACATTACAGTGTGGAAAGGGGTATGGTGGCCTATGGCATATCAAGGACAGTGGGAACTTACAGAAGAATTCATACTTGAGATGGCCTGTCATCTTATTCATGTCTTTAGTTTTGGAATAGAAATGGTCTTTTCCTTACATTAAATTTGAATGACTTCTTAGATTTCTTTCACTTCTCTCCTTTCTCTATAATCTTTTCCTCAGTTGGCTATGTCTACCAAGCTTTCTTATTTTGACAGATCTGCCCTATCTTGGGGTAGGGAGAGGATAGATAGTTAAATAGGTTGAACTCGATGTCATGTTCTAGTTGTCATCTGATTTCTCTAAAGTATTTCATCTTATTACATTCCTTACATTTCACCTATATATGTATTACTTTCATGTCCTCTCCATTCATTGTTTTGGCTTGCATTTCCCACCACTGACATGACTATTTAAAAAAAAAAATTATTGGAGTATAGTTGCTTTACAAAATTGTATTAGTTTCTGCTGTACAGCAAAGTGAACCAGCTATATGTATACATATACACCCTTTTTTGGGATTTCCTTCCCATTTAGGTCACCACAGGGCATTCAGTAGAGTTCCCTGTACAGTAGGTTCTCATTAGTTATCTATTTTATATATGTGAAAGTGATGCATTAGTCGCTCAGTCATGTTCAACTCTGTGATCCTATGGACTGTAGCCCGCCAGGCTCCTCTGTCCATGGAATTCTCCAGACAAGAATACTAGAGTGGGAAGCCATACCCTTCTCCAGGGGATCTCTCTTTTATTTTGTGCATAGAAGTGTATATATGTGAATCCCAACCTCCCACTTCATCCAGCCTTCTTTTCCCTCCTTGGTGTCCATAAGTTAGTTTTCTATGTCTGTCTCTATTTCTGTTTTTGAAATAAGTTAATATATACCATTTTCCTAGATTCCACATATATGAGTTACTGTACATTTATTTTTCTCTTTGTGACTTACCTCATTCTGTATGGCAGTCTCTAGGTCCATCCACACATCTCTGTAAATGGCACAATTTTGCTGAAATGACTATTTTCTTAAAAACTGTTAATACTAATAACTAGTTATATACTGAAGGGTTTTCAAAACCTCATCTTCAAGTTATTAATGATGAGTCAGAATTTTGACTTTACTACTGAGGCTCAGAGAAATTATTTGATTTGACAGAGATTACGAAATTACTAAGAGGCTGAGCCAAGATGTAGATTGACATTTACCTCGTAATTCTTGTCTTCTGTCGCATTTGATATTTTAACTTCCTCTTTGTGGACATCTGTTTTTGCTGATCTGAAATCTGTTCCTCTTAAAATTTGAAACAGCATTCCAGTACTCCCTTTAGAGACCAACCTATGTTTCTATTTCCTAATAGCTTGAAGCCAGGCTGATTTCAGTCACCCCCAGATCTAGAGGTAAACACCTGATATAAAAGAAAGTAAGCATAGGAAGTCCAAAAAATATATGTATATGCTGCTGTTCCTGCTTATTTTAGGTATCCCATGTCTACATAACCCTGCTTCTTCTAGTGACAGGCCCATGCATCGGTTCTAGAAATTGAACTTGCTGAAAATAACAACTAACTTGTATGATTTGGTGAAATCCCTGTCCCCCTTCCACTGCACTATGATGATCTAGCGTTTGGCTGGTGTTTTCCCAACTCAGGCCTTTAGCTCACAATTTACATGGCCAGAAGCCACCAGAAATGAATCACTGGCTGGCCAGCCTGTTCTCTGTAACGATTTTGGATGTTCTTATTTTCCTTCTGCCTGCTCCCATTCTTTGCTTGGTCCTGGTGTCTACAAGACTCCGTCTTCTGAATTTTAATTTATGGCAATGAAATTTCATTGTTAAAAGCCTGAAAGTAATTGACTTTAGAATTCTCCAAGAATGCGTTTTTGTTGCTTTATTATTCATAAACTAGGTCTGCCCACTCATGAATGCTTCAGAGCAGTTACTAACACAAGATCTAGCCTTCCACTATCCAGACCTAGACCTAAATCATTTTGCTAAAAACCCAGGCTAGTTATCCTGGTCCCTCAGAAGAGAATTTGACAGTCAACAGGTTGAATTCACATTTTCCTCTCTCATTTATGAGTTAGAAGCTCAGAGAAAGTGACCAGGTCCAGTTAATCTTTGGATTCCCGTTTCTAACATCATACTTCATACACGTTAACTCTGTAAGTCACTGCTGATTGAACTGACTAGACCTTATGTGTCTCAGGATTATAACCTTACAGTTTCAGTTTTTAACAAGCCAGGCATTCTCCCTCTAACCTCGAAAGACTCAAGGTTTCTCTTACATATAACTTAGGGAGGCTGACTGAGACTGTGTATAAAAGTCTGTAACATTTTAATAATTCAAGTGAATGCTATAAAATACATTTCATGACTATCATGTAGCAGAGAAAACCCAAAAGAAAAAGGCTTTCATTTGTCATGAATTCTGAGCCTAATTTCAAAGTTTATCTTTTATATAATAATGGCTGCAGGACAAAAAAAAATTCTAGAGTTTGGAGAAAATTGGTTTTCATTCAGATAAGTTGTAATAAAATCCTAGAAAATGAGAATTATATGATATTGAAAGTGAAAGTCACTCAGTTGTGTCCAGCTCTTTGCGACCCCATGGACTAAGAGGAGATTTGATTTCCCAATGAAGAAGACAGGATTTCTCTTGCATCTGTTCCTAGTAATTTCTTATTTTGTTGGGTGGTAGACTCATCTTTGTTTTGTTATTTACATGATAAAAATAGGGAATAAAACCATGTGACCACAAGAATTCTGCTGAATCAACTATTGTGAGATGGATACTGGGAACATACCGAAGAGGGATGTATTTTGGCCTCTTTGAGATGATTAAATCATCCAAAAAGTAGTTATATCTTGCCTTAAAAATGATAGAAAGATTTCTATCTGTATCTACTGCCAGGTAGGACATGTCTGTGAAATGATTGTTCTCTGATGCATATTGTTACAAATACTGGAGAGTTAACTCGCTGTGGAAGTTATTATTAGTTTTGAGGGAATTGGTAAGTATCTCCCCAGTTTTCCCCTCCTGAATTCTGAATCAATGACATGGACAAAAGAATGAGGCAGATGGAGACAAAAGGGGGCTCTTGGAGAATATATGGTGAGAACAGACTTCCTGATTCTGAGTCCTAGAATTAAGCATATGTTATCTCCCACTCACTCTGACTAAAAAGCAAGTTTGAGACCTTTACCACTGAGTTTTCCACATGATCCATCAGGGCAGATTCTCTACAGGCAGGCAGATCCTAAAAACGAAAGGGACAGGAAGGAACCCCACTTGCCAGGTCCTTCTCTGAAACACACCAAGCTTTAAATCATTCTACTCTGCAAAGAAACAGAAAGGAAAGAAACAGAGAAGGGAAAATATCCTTTCTGAAGGAGAGGAGGAGTGGGGAATGAGTAAGAGCAGTCCCTATCCCTGTCAGCACCACCAGATTATGTGTTTACAATTGGTGCACTCTTGAGAGTATCTGCTCTTCAGAAAAGCATTTGGGGGAGTGAAGGAGAATAATAGAGAGCTTCTATGGAAGTTAGTTCCCTAAGAACTAAATTAAGATTTTATTCTAGTGATGGTTTTGGCTTTGTAAGTCACTTTGTAACTGTCCTTTTTAATTTACCTCTTCACACCAAAATAATTGTTGTTTAACTCTATCACAGAATTTTTCCCCCACAATTTTGGGTGCTTCAAACCATGCTATTACTATTACCTCAATAATAATCATTTCCCTAGAATGTATTATTTGGTATGTCAAATAGCCTACAATGTTTAAACTCTTAATAATATTCCCTAATAAATACAACATTAGCCCTACTTACTATTCAATTTCTAATATTTATATTTGCCAGCTGAGGAATGAAAGATCTGCAAAGGGTCTTCTTAAATATGGATGCTGATGAAGAAGACGGAGGGAAGGAATGGTGAGGGGTGGGATGTGAGCTGAGAAGACTTTCCTGAAATCCAACAGAGAAGATTCAAGAAGCTTCAAGAGGAATCAAAGTTCAAGAAGTGGTCAAGATGTTGATGTTGAATGGTTAACCAAAATAAGGACTAAGATAGATAACTGCCCCTGGCAACTAGGAAGTCAGTGCACACCCCAAGGAGAGTCTGAGCAGAGTAGAGGGATTCAAGCAACCTGTAGAGGGTTAAAGAGTAAATGAGCTATAGAAATGGAAACCACACTACTATAGAATGCAGGTTTCCATTTCTAACGATTTAGCTATTAAAAGAATAAAGTACAAAGTGTTACAGGAAAGGTTAGGTTAAGGGGAAATTAATATTCTTTCATAAAAATTGCTGTACTAAATAAATATACTCTATAAACCCATAATAATTAGTAAAATGTGTTCTACTTAATAGTATCATATAATAAAGAACTAATTTCTGTCCCAATAATTAGAGTATGCAATATAAAATGGGGCTAAATGCAATTAAAAAGTAACATATGAAAGAGATAAAGAACGTTCTAAGTGGGCCAGGGATTTTGCAAAAGGCTCTGTGAAGGGAGTAAGCCCTGTGTTTTCCTTAAAATTAGTTACAATACCAACAAAAGAGACAAAAGGAATGTTGATCAAGACACTCTACAAGTTGCATTTTTAAAACATGCAATCAAATTAAAATTTCCCCCATCCCCTGCTCCTTTTTCAGAAATCCCAAACAATTGCTCAGACTCAACCCTTATTCTTTTCCTTCAGTAGACTACCAAATCGAGAATTATGAGAGAAATGAGACATGGGTCAATTTAGAGTACATAAAACAGATTGAATTGGTTCATAATTTTTTTTTCTTTTTTCCTTCCCAAGCACATAATTACAATATATCACATACACGAGACACTGGTTTAAATACCTTACCAACTGATTTTGTTTCCTGTTTACCAACAGCAAACCTGTAAGGAAAACACCTCTATTATGTCCATTTTACAAATAGTAAAATTGAGGCACAAACTAAGTAAATTACCCAAGGTTATCCAGCTAGGAAGTAGCACACCTGTGGTTCAAACTCAGGCAGTCCGGTGCCTGGGCTGATTCAATCAAGTGCCACTCCACGCTGCCTTTTTGTACTGCCTTTAATCATTTTCCATCTTTTTGAAAATCTAAGTCAAAGTAATATATGCTCATGATCTAAAACATTCAAAAGTACACTATTTCTTGGCATACTCACTAACTCTGCTGTGAACAGCTGTGTGTTTAACAATGCGGAGAGGATATGGGTGAGCAGACTGATGCAGCTTTCTATAAACACTTGTCAAAAAATTTCCTCCTTTTGGCTTTACTTCTCATTCCTGACCTTGCTCTCTATCAGTTAGGGTTCCATATTCTCTCTAGGGATCACCAAGGATATTAGCTGACATTCCCCACCCCAACCCACCACACACATACTGAAGCTCCTTCCTCCTTCTGGGCTACAATTACCCTCAGCTTCTATTTCATCTTTCAACTTGCTCCCATTTTCTTCCTATTACTAAATATTTTTTTTGAAATTCACTCTTGACGTCTAGCCCAATTCTCATTTCCTATGTGTTTAATCCCATTTTGTGTTCCTTTTATTTTTCATAAAATCGCAGCTTGAACTGGAAATCACAGGAAAGATTTTGTAAGAGATATCAGTGATATTTAACTATATTTATGGGCTGAAAACACTGATTTAGATGAGAAGCAGAGAGGAAAAATACAGGAAAATTTGAGAATAGTTGATAAAACAATTTCTAAACAGACAGTAGGGAGTGGATTCAGTGTATAAACAAAGAAGTTGCTTAGGAAGAAAAAAATAATTCATTCAACAAACATCCATTGAATTTCAACTGCGTGCCAGGCAATGTCATAATCACTGGGAGATAGAGCAGTAAAGAAAACAAACAAGCATCTTTTTTAATGCATCTTATATTCTGGGAAAGATTGACGGCAGGAGGAGAAGGGGATGACAGAGGACAAGAGAGTTGGATGGCATTACTGACTCGATGGACATGAGTCTGAGCAATTTCCAAGAGATGGTGAAGGACAGGGAAGCCTGGCATACTACAGTCCATGGGGTTGCAAAGAGTCAGACATGACTGAGTGACTGAACAACAACAACATCCTTGGGGGAGAAGACAGACAATGAAAAAAGAGGTGAATATACCAAAAGTTTTATTGTGGTAAGCACTATGGAGAAAATAAGATGTGAAAGGGAAATAGATAGTGATCAGTAGGATTAGATGCTTGGGAGCAATTTTAAATACAGTGATCAGAAAGGACTCACTGAGAAGAAAATGTTTGAACAGCAACCTGAAATAAGTAAAAGGAAAGACAGGCAAATAACCTGGGGAAGACTATTGCAGGCAGAGAGCAACAAGGCAGAGGCCTAAGGCCAAAGCAAGCCCATCATATTCAAGGAATAGCAAGGAGGCAGATAAGTGAGAAGAGTAGTCAACCTTAAAGGCAATAGTGCACCCATCTGTAAAGAGCCTTATAGGCTATTGTAGAGACTTGGGCTTTTCTTTAAGGTGTAATGGGGCTTCCCTGGTGGCTCAGATGGTAAAGTATCTGACTGCAATGCAGGAGACCCAGGTTCAATCCCTGGGTAGGAAAAATCCCCCGCAGAAGAAAATGGCAACCTACCCCAATATTCTTTCCTGGGAAAACCCTTGGTCAGAGGAGCCTGGAGGACTACAGTTTATGGGGACAAAGAGTTGGACATGACTTAGTGACTAACAGGCTTCCCTTGTAGCTCAGTTGGTAAAGAATCTGCCTGCAGTGCAGGAAACCTGGGGTCAATCCCTGGGTTGGGAAGATCCCCTGGAGAAGGGAGTGGCAACCCACTCCAGTATCCTTGCCTGGAAAATCTCATGGACAGAGGAGCCTGGTGAGCTGCAGTCCATGGGGTCGCAAAGAGTCGGGCACAACTGAACGACTAACACTTACTTACACTTAGTGACTAACACATTCACTTTACTTTCACTTTAGGATGTAATAGGAAGAAGACAGTGGAAAGGTTGGGGTAGAGAATGTGATCTGATTTACAATTTTGGCAGGATGACTCCAGATGTTGTGCTGAGAATAGATTGTAGGGCTCCAAGGGCAGAATAAAAAAAGGACAAACTAGGAGATTATTACAATAATTCAAAGAAGAGACGATAATGACTTAGCTGGCAAGGGTGATGCCAAAATCTGGGGCCTGAACAGCCAGAAAGGTAGAGCCATCATCAACTGGCAAGGGGAATACCCTAGAGCAGTGGAACTTGGTAGGAAAGGTCAGGAGTTTTGATTTCAACATCTTAAGTTTGAGAAATTTATTGGATATCCAAAGGAGATGTTTAGCAGGCAATAAGAAATAAGAGTCTGACATTTAGGAGAGAAGTTTGGACGGAGATATACAGCAAATAACTGATAAATATCACCTCATTTTCCCTTAATACAAAAAAAAAGGATTAACAATACTATGGACAGTTTTATAATGTAGGGAAGAGGATTTATTAATATTATATTTATTAATATATTTTTTCTCTGTCAAGGCTGAGGCAAAGTTATACACTAAAAAAGAAACAGCTTTGGCTATTAACCAGCATTAACTAAAGGTTTGCCTAGTAGCATTGAGAGGCCAGCTGGGCTTGAAAATCCTAAATTTGTGGCAGTTTGGGTTTGTGGTTATATAAGCCTGTGTGGTAAAGCATGGGAGATATATGTTGAATCTGTTAGGGGAAGTGCGCTGACTGAAGCCGCCCACCCTGGCCAAGCACCACAGTAACCATGTGCATGACTTGTTTTAAGACACAAGGTCCTGGTAAGGAACACGGAATTAATAAGCTACCACAAACCAGAAAAGTTCAGGAAAGGTCAAAAGGCACACCACATGTCCAACCACCTCCCAGAATCCTCCCCTCTGGCATCCATCTTGGCTGAACAAAGCAAGCACCACCAGGAAGGACTCTGAGTCAGAATGACTGGCTAAAGACAACTTCCTGCAACAAATCCATTCAGGGTTAGGGAATGACCGGTGGATGTGGAGGAAGGAAAGGGAGATAGAAAATTGATTCTGGTGATGGTGTCATAGAATTGCTGACCATAGAACCCAAACTAAGCAAGAGGCATATATCATAGTAGTGATGAACTAACTCTCTCTCTCTCTACATATATATATATATATATATATATATATATATATATATACTTACATAATACAAGAAATTGATGTAATACTGGGACTCAAAGGAGCTAGATACCATGTAACAGAAGTTATGTTCTATAACACCAAGATCCTTGATCACCTTTTAAAAAGTACACCACTGTATATACAATTTATAGGACATTTAAGGAAGGAAAATTTTGCAGTAAAATTGGCACTTTTAACAGTTGTGAAATTTCTTTTACTGCTCATATTATCTTTGCTTTTTCATTCCAAACTGGTTTCATTTGACACAAGCCAAAATCCCATGTGATTCTTTCTAAATTTCTTTGGAATTTTTCAACAGACATAAGCATAATAATACAATTGTGGTCAGGCAAGCTCCTTAACAAAGGATAGAATGTCTTCTCATGGCATTCCAAAGAGATGACTTAGTCTCAGCTGAGTAGAGAGCAAGACAAGTAATGGTCTTAGACATGGAAGCTCTCTTTAAGCACCTCTAGGCTTATACTGACATGTTTCAATGAGATAATGATCAATATAGAATCTTTAGTTTTCAAAACTCCAAAAATTTAAAAGATAAATCCAGAAATGAGTGAATATCTTTCCAATCATGCTTCTAAAATATTGGGGTATCTATAAATTTATAACAGCTGGGTAACAAGAAGGAATTCTCAAATTACATCATGAAGCTCACAGTCTAGCATTAACAAAAACCAGCTCTGGCTGGTTTAAGTCAAAAGGGGACCATATTTGAAGGAGGCCCAAGGAAATAGAAATACAAACAAGAGGTGAACAATGGATCTTGGGGAGGGTAAGAATCAGGGTGGACTGGGAACTAGGAGGCAGAATTCATGAGTCTTTGCTTTAGACAGCTGCCGTCAACACGGCAGAGTTCCAGTTCCCTGAGGCTCTATATCTCTTTGTTCAAATTCTTAGCAGAATGAAACCAAATAGTCAGCCTAGGTTAAATGCTCACCCCTGGATCAAGGGCAGGATGGAGGGGTAATTAAGTTTAGAAATAGAGATATGGTTCTGAGAGACCATTCCTGTGTCCTGGGGACAAAGAAAGAGAACTCTTGAACCAAAGAGCCATTAGAAGTTTATACTACTGAGAAAGACAGGCAATATGCTAAGGGTCTTCAAAGGTGAAGGCTACGAAAGGAAAGAAGAGAATGTTAAAGAAAAATAGATAACAAAGAGAATTAAAGTAATCTAAGTATCAGGGGAAAAGATGGTACCTAAACCGAGATGCAGATGGTGACTTGTAGCCATGAATTAAAAGACACTTACTCCTGGGAAGAAAAGTTATGACCAACCTAGACAGCATATTAAAAAGCAGAGACATTACTTTGCTAACAAAGGTCTGTCTAGTCAAGGTTATGGTTTTTCCAGTAGTCATGTATAGATGTGAGAGCTGGACTATATAGAAAGCTGAGCACTGAAGAATTGATGCTTTTGAAGTGTGGTGTTGGAGAAGACTCTTGAGAGTCCCTTGGATTGCAAGGAGATCCAACCAGTTCATCCTAAAGGAAATCAGTCCTGAATATTCATTGGAAGGACTGATGTTGAAGCTGAAACTCCAATACTTTGGCCACCTGAAACAAAGAACTGACTCATTGGAAAAGACCTTGATGCTCGGAAAGATTGAAGGCAGAGGAGAAGGGGACCACAGAGGATGAGATGGCTGGATGGCATCACCAACTCAATGGGCATGAGTTTGAGTAAACTCCGGGAGTTGGTGATGGACAGGGAGGCCTGGAGTGCTGCAGTCCATGGGGTCACAAAGAGTTGGACACGACTGAGTGACTGAACTGAACTGAAACTGAGATGAGAAGGATAAGGGAGGGTTGAGTCCAAGAGGAAAGAGAGTGTTCAAGGAGGAATAGCAGCGTGTGCAAAGAGTTTGGAAGTAGGAAGGTGGGGGACATTTTACCCACTTGTAGATGTTAGTATCCTCTTCGTGGATAACAGCCTTGTCTGTATCAAAGGGGTAAACTTCATTGGTAAACCAATGAAGTTATGAGCCATGCTATGTAGGGGTACCCAAAGATGAATGAGTCATAGTGAAGAGTTCTGATTAAACATGGTCCACAGGAGGAGGAGAACTCCATGAACAGTATGAAAATTCAAAAAACATGACACTGTAAGATGAGCCTCCTAGGTTAGAAGGTGTCCAAAAAGCTAAGGAGGAAGAGCAGAGGGAATTACTAAAAGCTCCAGAAAGAAAGCAGCAGCTGGGCCAAAGTGAAAATGATGCTCAGTTTTGAATGTGGGTGGTGGTGAAAGTAAAGTCCAATGTTGTAAAAGAACGATATTGCATAGGAACCTGGAATGTTAGGTCCATGAACCAAGGTAAGTTGGAGGTGGTCAAGTAAGAGTAAACATCAACATCTTAGGAATTGGTGAGGTGAAATGGATGGAAATGGACGAATATAATTCAGATGACCAGCGTACCTACTACTGCAGGCAAGAATTCCTTAGAAGAAATGGAGTAGCCCTCATAGTCAACAAAAGAGTCCAAAAGGCAGTACTTGGATGCAATTTCAAAAATGATAGAATGATCTCAGTTTGTTTCCAAGGTAAACCATTCAACATCACAGTAATCCAGGTCTATGTTCCAACCACTAATGCTGAAAAAGCTGAAGCTGACCAGTTCTATGAAGACCTATAAGACTTTCTAGAACTAACACCCAAAAAAGATATGTTTTCATCACAGGGGATTCAAATGCAAAAAGCCAAAGTTAAGAGATACCCAGAATAACAAGGCAACAACTAACAAGGGTTTTGTGAAGAGAACTCTCTGATCACAACAAACACCCTTTTCGAAAACCCAAGAGACGACTCTATACATGGACATCACCACATGATCAGTACCGAAATCAGATTGATTATGTTCTTTGCAGCCAAAGATGGAGAAGTTCTACACAGCTAGCAAAAACAAGACTCAGAGCTGACTGTGGTTCAGATAATGAGCTCCTTATTGCAAAATTCAGCCTTAAATTGAAGGAAGTAGGGAAAACCACTAGGCCATTCAGATATAACCTAAATAAAATCTCTTATGATTATACAGTGGAGGTGAGTAATAGATTCAAAGGATTAGATTTGGTAGACAGAGTGCCTGAAGAACTGTGGAAAGAGGTATGTAACACTGTACAGGAGGCAGTGACCAAAATCATCCCAAAGAAAAAGAAATGAAAGAAGGCAAAGTGGTTGTTTGAGGAGGCTTTACAAATAGCTGAGAAAAGAAGAGAAATGAAAAGCAAGGGAGAAAGGAAAAGATATACCCAACTGAATGAGAGTTCCAGAGAACAGTAAGGAGAGATAAGAAGGCCTTCTTCAATTAGCAAGGCAAAGAAATAGAGGAAAACAGAATGGGAAAGACTTGAGATGTTTTCAAGAAAATTGGAGACATCAAGGGAACATTTCATACAAGGACGGGCATGATAAAGGTCAGAAACAGCAAGGACCTAAAAGAAACAGAAGAAATTAAAATGTGGAAAGAATACAGAGAACTATACAGAATAGTTCTTAATGACCTGGATAAAACACAATTGTATGGTCACTCACTGAGAACAGGATATGCTGGAGTGTGAGGTCAAGTTGGCCTTAAGAAATATTGTTACAAATGAAGTTAGAGGAGGTGATATAATTTCAGCTGAGCTATTTAAAATCTTAAAAGATAATGCTGGTAAGTGCTGCACTCAGTATGTCAGCAAATTTGCAAAACTCAGCAGTGGCCACAAAACTGGAAAAGGTCAGTTTTCATTTCAATCCCAAAGAAGGGCAATGTCAAAGAATGTTCAAACATTCTTTGTGCAGTAGCACAATTGCTCTCATTTCACATGTTGGCAAGATTATGCTCAAAATCCTTCAAGCTAGGCTTCAATAGTATGTGAACTGAGAACTTCCAAATGTACAAGCTGGGTTTCAAAGAGGCAGAAGAACCAGAGATCAAATTGCCAACATTTGTTGCATCATGGAGAAAGCAAGGGAATTCCATGAAACCATCTACTTCTGCTTCATTGACTATGCTAAAGCCTTTGATTGTGTGATCATAACAAACTGTAGAAAATTCTAAGAGAGATGGGAGTACCAGACCACCTTTCCTGTTTCCAAAGAAACCTGTATGCAGGACAAGAGGCAATAGTTAGAATCAGACATGGAACAGCTGCTGCTGCTGCTAAATCACTTCAGTCGTGTCCGACTCTGTGCGACCCCATAGATGGCAGCTCACCAGGCTTCCCCGTCCCTGGGATTCTCCAGGCAAGAACACTGGAGTGGTTTGCCATTTCCTTCTCCAATGCATGAAAGTTAAAAGTGAAAGTGAAGTCGCTCAGTCATGTCCGACTCTTAGTGACCCCATGGACTGTAGCCTGCCAGGCTCCTCCATCCATGGGATTTTCCAGGCAAGAGTACTGGAGTGGGTTGCCATTTCCTTCTCCACATGGAATGGCTAACTGGTTCAAAATTGGGAAATGAGTATGATAAGGCTGTATATTGTTATCTGCTTATTTAACTTATATGCAGAGTACATCATGTGAAATACCAGGCTGGAAGAATCACCAGCTGGAATTAAGATTGCTGGTAGAAATATCAATAACCTTGGATATGTAGATGATACCCTTCTAATGGCAGAAAGGGAAGAGGAACTAAAGAGCCTTTTGATGAGCATGAAAAAGGAGAGTGAAAAAGCTGTCTTGAAACTCAACATTCAATAACACTAAGATCATGGCATCTGGTCCCATCACTTCATGTCAAATAGAAGGGGAAAAAGTGGAAGCAGTGACAGATTTTATTTTTCTGGGCTCTAAAGTCACTGTGGATGGTAACTGCAGCCATGAAATTAAAAGACGCTTGCTCCTTGGAAGGAAAGCTATGACAAAACTAGATAGCATATTAAAAAGCAGAGGCATCAGTTTCCAACCAAGGTCATATAAGTCAAAGCCATGGTTTTTCCAGTAGCCATTTACAGATGTGAGAGTTGGTTCATAAAGGGGGTCAAGGAAATGATGCTTTCGAATTGTGGTGCTAAAGAAGACTCTTGAGAGTCACTTGGGCTTCAAAAATATTAAACCAGTCAATCCTAAAGGAAATCAAACCTGAATATTTATTGGAAGGACTATTGCTGAAGCTGAAGCTCCAATAATTTGGCCACCTGATGTGAAGAGCCAACTCACTGGAAAAGTCCTGATGCTAGGAAAGATTGAAGGCAAATGGAGAAGAAAGGGGAAGAAGATAAGATGATTAGGTAGAATCACAGACTCGACGAACATAAATTTCAGCAAACTCCAGGAGATAGTGGAGGACAGTGTAGCCTGGCATGCTGCAGTCCATGGGGTCGCAAAGGGTCAGATGTGACTTAGCGACTGAACAACAACAACAGATGTCAGTATACCCAGAACAGAGTAAAGTGATATGAAACGGGAAAGTTAGTGAAAAGCAACTTGGACCATGTAAAGGATGTTGGACTTGATTCTGTAAGCAATAGGGAGCTGTAAGAGTAGCTGACCGGATCAGATACAGCTTTTTAAAGATAATCCTAATTGCTGCTGATTTAGTCACAATGACCTGTGGGCCACTAGGCACTGAAGGACGAAGGGCTTTAGAATCAGAGAGTGTGGGGTTAGAGGCCTTGTGCCACTAGCTGATTATATGATGTTAAAGAAGAAACTTAATCATCTGAATCTTAATTTTAGATTAATTAGCATATGGAAAATGCAAATACCAATACCTATCTTTCAGGGTTATAGTAACTCTTAATAAGCATAAAGCCCAGAACATGTAAACCATAAGTAGCAGTTATTGTTACTTCTCATATTATTATCTTTTCTATTTTTTATATTGCCACTTAGTTTTCCCTCATCTTCTGATTTGGTTGACATTTATTGGATATTTATTGTATGTCATGCAAAGATGAATATTTTACAAGCATTTTCTCATCTAATCTTCAAAACAGTCCCCTAGGCCAAGTACTGGGGCTTCCCAGGTGACTCAGTAGGTAAAGATTCTGCCTGCAATGTCAGAGACGCAGGAGACGTGGATTTGATCCCTGGGTCAAGAAGATACCCTGGAGGAGGCCATGGGAACCCACACTCCAGTATTCTTGCTTGGAGAATCCCATGGACTGAGGGGTCTGGTGGGCTACAGTCCATAGGGTCACAAAGAGTAGGACATGACAGTGACTGGGCATGAGGTCAAGTATTAATGTTATCCCTTTTTTGAAGAGATAGATACTAAAATGTACAGATCTGAGCAAGTTGATCAATATCAGACTTTTAGAAAAAGACCTATATGCTCCTTGAGAGCAGAAACAAGTTTTAAGTTTCTACCACAGGGTCTAGCCTAGTACAATACAGGCAGTGGATAATAATTTTGTATTGGATCAAAAGTGAAAGTGAAAGTGAAGTCACTCAGTGTGTCCGACTCTTTGTGACCCTGTGGACTGTAGCCTACCAGTCCGTGGAATTTTCCAGGCAAGAGTACTGGAGTGGGTTGCCATTTCCTTCTCCAGGGGATCTTCCCAACCCAGGGATTGAACCCGGGTCTCCCACATTTCAGGGAGATGCTTTACCGTCTGAGCTACCAGGGAATCCCCTGGTGGGGTACTGGATCAAAGAGTGGATGAAATTCTCATTTAAAATTCCAGACAATGTAAAGAACCCACATAAAAGTCCATAAGAGAGTTAGAGAAATAACTTCTAAAAATATTTTGTTGAACTACAGTTGATTTACAATGTTGTATTAGTTGCAGGTATATAGCAAGAAATAACTTTTGAAGTAACAGCATAAAAATACATTTTGGTCTATTTTTTTCATTTTGACTATATGGATCAGTGTATCAGGTAGCTGTTCCTGAGGAAGAAATCACTCCAAAACAATAATTTAAAACAATAACTGTTTATTATAATTCACAATCCAGTAGGTAGTCTTTGTGGTTCTTCTAATCAGTACCAGCTTGACTGATCTCTGCTGAGTTTTGCCATGCAGCTGTGGGCAGCTGGCCAGTTGGCTGGCAGCTAGATAATCCAGTACGGTGTATTAGTTTCCTTTGCTGCTCTAAATATTGCCATAAACTTAGTAGCTTAAAACGGCACAAATTTACTATCTTGTGGCTAGGAAGGTCAGAAGTTTTGACTGGACTAAAATCAAGATATTACACCTTCCTAGGCAGCACTAGTGGTTAAGGAACTCACTTGCCAATGAAGTAGACATAAGAGACAGGTTCCATCCCTGGGTCGGGATGGTTCCCTGGAGGAGGGCATGGCAACCCACTCCAGAATTCTTGCCTGCAGAATTCCATGGACAGAGGAACCTGCAGGCTATGATCCATGCAGGCACAGAGTCAGACACAACTGAAGTGATTTAGGACACAAAATCAAGGTATTAGCAGGACTGCGCTCCTTCTGGAGACTTTAGAGGAGAGTCTGTTTCCTTGCCTTTTCTAGATTCGAGAGGTCACCTGCATTCCTTGTCACATGGCCAGCAGGAAAGTATCATCAGTCTCTGACTTCCACCCTTGCTTCCGTTCTCACCTCTCTAGCTCTCACCTTTCTGTTTCTCTCCTATAAGAGATACAATGAGATTACAGTGAACCCTCCAGATAATTCAGGATAATCTCATGTCAAAATCCTTGATTTAATCACATATTTGAAGTCTTTTTTGTCTTGTAAGGTAATATATTTATAGGCTCTGGGGCTTAGGATGTGGATATCTTCGTGTGGAGGGGGCTTATTTTGCTTCCCACAGATGCCTTTCCTCACATTTCTGGCAGCTGTCAGCCTATCAGTCAGGATGCCTGGGTTCTCTTCCCCCAGCACGATAGCTCAGGCTCATAAAACATGATGACTCAGGGCTCTAGCTCAGCAAGAAGTCAGGCTCCAGCAAACAAGTACTCCTCATGTCTCTGCTAGTATCACATTTGCTTATGTCTCTTTAACCAAAGTCACACGGGCTACTCAGATTCAAGAGGTAGAGAAATATACTACAGCTCTTTATAGGAGGATCTGTAACATCACCTTAAAAAGACTTGAATGCAAAGAGGGAAAGAATTTGTGGTGATTTTACAATCCACCATAACTAGCATAATACATGAGAGAAATCTTCTAAGACCAGTCCATCACTAGTTAGAACAAACCAAATCTTTGTACAGTTGTTTCCTCTGTCTAGAATGCTCAAAACACATTCATATCTGTTTATATCCTTGTTATCATGGCTTAGATGTAATCACCTCCAGGATGCCTTCTCTTTGCACTTTTACCATACTCAGTTCAGTTCAGTCACTCAGTCGTGTCCGACTCTTTGCGACCCCATGAATCGCAGCACGCCAGGCCTCCCTGTCCATCACCAATTCCCGGAGTTCACCCAGACTCACGTCCATCGAGTCAGTGAGGCCATCCAGCCATCTCATCCTCTGTCGTCCCCTTCTCCTCTTGCCCCCAATCCCTCCCAGCATCAGAGTCTTTTCCAATGAGTCAACTCTTCGCATGAGGTGGCCAAAGTACTGGAGTTTCAGTACTTACCCCTAATACAGCACTTAACACAGTGTATTGAAATTACCTGTTTTTTTTTTCTCCCCTTCAACCTAGACTGTAAGCTCCTTGTGGACAGCAAATGGATCTTAGTAGTTCTTGCTTTCCCAGTGACTTAGTAATGTACCCTGTATGAAGTAGGTTAGTTAGAATTTGTTGAAAAAAAATGTATGAACAAGTGATCTATAAACTCCATCCCTCACATACTACTGCTGCTGCTAAGTCACTTCAGTCGTGTCCGACTCTGTGCGACCCCATAGATGGCAGCCCACCAGGCTCCCCCGTCCCTGGGATTCTCCAGGCAAGAACACTGGAGTGGGTTGCCATTTCCTTCTCCAATGCATGAAAGTGAAAAGTGAAAGTGAAGTCGCTCAGTCGTATCTGACTCTTAGTGACCTCATGGACTGCAGCCTACCAGGCTCCTCCATCCATGGGATATTCCAGGCAAGAGTACTGGAGTGGGGTGCCATAGCCTTCTCCCACATACTACTAATGTTTCCTTAAAATATAATTATATTTAATGAATCTTTAATCCTTTATTTTTTCTAAATTGGAATCTGGACTTTATTAATAAACTAAATAGGAAAGAAAGGAATGACTTGTATAAAATAATAGTTGCAGGAAAAGTTTTCCTTGGAATAAAAAGTTAAATTATGATTTTGGAAGCTTAATATCACAAATTGATTGTATGATATTTAGGAAATCCACAGTTTCTCACCAAGGGTGCTGATTTGCTAAACAAGAGATTTCTGAGGCTGTCTTCAGTTGGATGGCCAGTCAAAATTAGGAACCCAAGGCTAACTTAACTGGAATTCCTTCAAACTAAACACAAAATAAAAACCAAGGTCTTTTGGAATATTTCCAGAAAGGTCTTACGGGGCTGCCTGATTGCTGTTAATACATAATGCAGATAGCAAGGATTTCCAAAATTACATGACTCAAGGGCTAAGACTCCAGCGCTGCAGACACAACATGAGTAAGCAGGCTGCTCCAAATTGCCAGTGGAATTAAGAAATCAAAAAGGAGATGGTGAGTTACAAGAAACAGAGCTTGTTTGTGGGAGAAAGTATTCTGCATGCCTGTAAGCAAGAAAGCCAGCTGTAATGTGAGTTAAAATAAACTGTACAGTTGGTTAATATGATGAAATAAGAAGAACCAATCCCTACGTTTATTCTCCAATATAATGTTACAATGGACAACACCTGGAATATGTGTGGATGCCCTGTATTTTTATCTCAGGGAATGAACATTTTTATAACCTGAGTTGTAAAGGACAAAAATGAATAAAAACAGCATTTAAGTCCAAAGGGAATCAAGTAAATATCTTCAGAGTGTTTCTATCCCAATGGTAAAACTGTCACTGTTAATGCACTGACTATTTTATAGAAGCTCAGTTAATCATGCCTTGAAACAGATAACCTATTCACAACAGTAACAATAAACTCTGGGCTTTTTGAATTTCTTAATTCTGAGTCTTCAAATAGACTATACCCTAAAAGGGACATTCATGTTTATTTGAAATTCATTTATGAAATACCCACCAAGGCAAGTTGATGCAGCAAATAAATTGTCATTAATGTTGAATTTTCATATTTAAAAACCCAAAGACTTCATTGTCTTAGTCCTCACAATAACCATGAGAGGTTTATTATTATACTCATTTTTCAAATATAAAATGTAGGGAAGAACAGTTAGCTAACTTGTCCAAGGTCATATTGTTATCCTATAATATACCTAAATTTAAGCAAGTGATTCCGGAACCTATTTTCATAACCATAGTACTACACTGCTTCTTACAGTGTACGATGGCCCTCCTTCTAAACTGAATATTTAGCATGGATACAGTTGTTTCAACTTAAATATTTCTCCAGTTTATGTTAAGTGTGAAGTTCATTAGCCTTTTCCTTGAAAATTCATGGAAAACATATATAAAGTAGTGGTTTCCTGGTTTTACAATTTCTCTTAAAATAGTTTTACAATTGCCACATAAACCAACAGTTTTTGTTGTGGCTCAGTTGCTAATTATGTCCAACTTTTTGCAACCCCATGGACTGCAGCATGCCAGGCTCTTCTGTCCTCCATAATCTCCTGGAGTTTGCTCAGATTCACAGCCATTGAGCCAGTGATACTATCTAACCATCTCATTCTCTGCTGCCCTCTTCTCCTTTTGCCTTCAGTCTTTTCCAGCATCAAGGTCTTTTCCAATGAGTCAGCTGTTTGCAGCAGGTGGCCAAATTATTGGAGCTTCGGCTTCAGCAGTAGTCCTTCCAATGAATATTCAGGTTTGATTTCCTTTAGGATTCACTGAATTAATCTCCTTGTAGTCCAAGGGACTCTCAAGAGTCTTCTCCAGCACCACAATTGGAAAGCATCTATTCTTCAGCACTTGGCTCTCTTTATGGACCAACTCTCACATCTATACATGACTACTGGAAAAACAATAGCTTTGATTATATGGACCTTTGCTGGTAAAGTTATGTCTCTGGTTTTTAATATGCTGTCTGGGTTTGTCATAACTTTTCTCCCAAGGAGCAAACATCTTTTAATTTTATGGCTGCAATTACCATCCACAGTGATTTTGGAGCCCAGGAAAATAAAATGTGTCACTGTTTCTACTTTTCCCCTACTATTTGCCATGAAGTGATGGGACCAGATGCCATGATCTTAATGTTTTGAATGTTGAGTTTCAAGCCAGCTTTTTCACTCTCCTCTTTCAGCCTTATCAAGAGGTTCTTTAGTTCCTCTGCTTTCTGCCATTAGAGTGGTATCATCTGCATATCTGAGGTTATTGATATTAACTATGAGAGGCAAGTATAAATCTGAATCCACAAACTCAGATGTGTAAGAAATAACATTTATTCACTATCATTGTTTTTATTTAAATCCTTGTTTAAGCCTCTCTTTTGTTTAGCTGACAAGAGATCCATTATGGAATTATGGTACATCCATTCTCCAGGATTGTTAGAGGGCCAAAGTCTTACACAGCACAGGATTATTCGGGGTAGGGGTGAGGGGAGTCCCTTAGTCATTATTCAGTATTTCCTTATCACATTTCCAAAGCTTCGTGTAAGTCTTGATTGCTCTGCTACTTCCATGGCACATGTGAGGGTGTGAGAATCATAGGCAAGGTTGGGAGGCCCATACATGGACCATTCTTGCCTGATGCTCCAATTTCAGAGATGTTGCCATATCTCCAGGATATATGGTTAGAAAATGTGCAAGCTTACTCTCTGAATACATACTTCTGATCATGGGCTTCCAATTTCTCTCCAGACTATTTTCTTCTAGATCTCAAAGGGGCCTCATTTTCCCTCATCTCTTTCAAGAACACCTGGCATAAACTCTTTCAAATTGAGTGTAGGTATTTATAAAAGCATCTTGAACTCAAAGAATTTCTTCCTTACACTGTAAAAAAAATCCATGTGGCAAGAAATTGCTAAAGTTCAAGTTCTCTCCTTAAAAAGGAAGGATGAAATAAATGCATCTGTACAAATTAATATTTCAATGAATCATCCTTCCCTCAAGTTACAATTGAAATGATGAAGTCACAGAATTCCACCCCATACTCTCACCAAAGGCTCTCTGGGAGCATTCAAACTATTAAAGAAGAATAGGTAATGTCACTCAGCTATTTAAATGCTTCTGTATTTTTTAAACTCTGTTTATTTCTAACTGTATAGTGAACATATTCACTGAATGATACATGGATCTTCCAACTTAAAATATCTGCTGCTAATTATTGTATTTGCTAACATTCATTGAATTTGAGTTTGCACTGTGTCAGGTACTGGGTGAAATACAAACTATTCATTATTCTTACATCATAACATAACATATACCATACCATAATATAACAGTATCCCCTGAGAGCAACTGAATTCTCTCTTAAAGACCTACAAAGCTATGAGGTCCCATGGAAAATAAAGATAAAGTAAAGTTTATTAAATCTCTTAATGATCAGATCTTCCCCATTTAGCGGTCTTTTACTAAAGCTTACAGGGAAGACTATTGGCCTGGGCTGGAAATTAATGAATGTAGTGTTATTTTACATCCTAATTGACCATCTAGACTGGTGGACCCAAGGAACCATTGATTGCACAAGACTGCTCATTTTGCAGAAATGCTCACTGTAGTCGGAAATCTTGGGAGATCTACAGAGCAGGACAGAAGACAAGTTCCATACAGGATTATGGACAAAACCAAATTGTGGATGAATTCCCATGATGGGTTGTCTCTCACAGTCATCAACCTTGAGTACAGTGGCAGCTGAAATATATGGCAGGAGAGAGGAAAGCACACCAGTTCATACTAGCAGCCCCCACTGATATAGGACTAACAGAACGGTATTTGGGCAATGGCAGTAGCATGTAACTCCTGAAAATGACAACTAAACAAATGACCTTAAAAATTAGGAGAATGAACTCTATCAACAAGACATCATTCTCTAATTTTTATGATTTTTCTTTGTACTTTTTGTTTTCTCCCAAAGTCTCCTATAATGAATATGCACTGGTATTATAATCAGAAAGCAAGTTTGTTGGTTTTTAATAGCAGTTAGATTTCCAGGCAATCAACTTAACCTTCTAACCTCAAAAGGATAAGTAGCTTCTTACCTTTCCTATTATTCTGTAAACTGATATTCGAAAATCATCCTGACTGGAAGTATAGAATTAAGGAAAAAAAAATAAATACAGCCTAATCTGTAGCACTATGATCCCACATAATGACTAGGCTTTGATTATTTTTTTCCTAATTTGAAAGGAGAATGTCATGAAATAGCAATTGGACAGAGAGAAAGCTTTGAAGCAAAAGCATTTTGATATTCTTGATCGAAAAAGTACTATATAAATGGTTAAAGAGATATCATTCTTGAACAGGTATGGGGGGAATGCTGCTGCTGCTGCTGCTAAGTCACTTCAGTCGTGTCCGACTCTGTGCGACCCAAGAGACAGCAGCCCACCAGGCTCCCCCATCCCTGGGATTCTCCAGGCAAGAACATTGGAGTGGGTTGCCATTTCCTTCTCCAATGCATGAAAGTGAAAAGTGAAAGTGAAGTCGCTCAGTCGTGTCTGACTCTTAGCGACACCATGGACTGCAGCCTACCAGGCTACTCCGTCCATGGGATTTTCCAGGCAATAGTACTGGAGTGGGGTGCCATTGCCTTCTCCTATGGGGGGAATAGATCTGTTAATAACTTCCCTGGAAGCAGTCAAGGCCTTTTGTTTGAGAAATAATTATTAACTTCACTGTTTAACATAATGCATTCCTTGGCCTTGATGCTAATTGAAGAAAGTCATAATCTCAGGATATAACTGTGCCAAAATTACAATATGTTCCTGAACCAATGCAGAGAAGTGACAGACTGAATAAATTACATAAGAGCTGACTATATAAATGATGTTGCCATAGTTTTTCCAAACAAAAATGTGTGTTCATCTCACAGATTCACTGCCTCAGGCCTGAAATAATAAAAGATACAAGGTCCTTCAACAAATAAGTTATAAGAAAAAGTGATGGATAAGATACTTTAGATGAAGAGAAACTGATAAGGCATATTTAGGGGGAAAATAAGCACAGTCAAAACAAAACTCTTTGACTTGGGACACACATTTGGGTGATGAAACTACAAAAAAAAGATAAAATTAAGAAGCGATTACTATAAAATCCAAAAAGTAGTTACTATTGAGGGGACAGAGGAATATAGAAGGGATGTCTGCAATGACTGATAAAATACTTCTTATTTACCTGAGTGGTTATATCAAGGACATTTACCTTATAATAAGAATTAAAAATTAAATTATTAGCCTTAATAATTAAACTATTTCTTAAAATTAGTATGTCTACACCAAAAAAAGCCCCACATATATTCAGTAGTAAACCTTACATTTTGTAAATCCCAACAGTGGTTGTCAACTAGAATCACTTTCCCCAGCCCTTTCCCTCATCTAGGGAGGTTTGAAAATTTGGGGTGATGGATAAAGCCAAAATTAGTAGTCAAAATTATTATGAGCTCATTTTTAGTGGTCATTATTACTGGAGGGAGGAGAGGAATTATAGGGGAAAGGTCCATAAACATGCTTCAGACCCAAAACAATCCCTCCCAGAAATGTTAAGAGTGTCACTTGTGTGAAATTAACAGATCAACAATGATCACCTACTGCCCCAATATATCACATATATTTCATAATGTTTGTTTCTGTCCCTTAAGAATGGAAATACCATGTGTGTGAGTATAAAAGAACTATTCTGTCCATTTTTAGGCTGAAGAATTCACTTCAAAGTTCTGCAAAGTGTGGTTTGATTATATATGGTTATGTTCATGAAGTTTAGAATCAGTTTTGAGCAAGTTACTCAATCCTTCTGGAATTCAGTTTACCTATAAATAAAATGGAGGATAAGATGGTTAGATGGCATTACCGACTCAACGGACATGAGTTTGGGTAAACCCTGGGAGTTGGTGATGGACAGGGAGGCCTGGTGTGCTGTGGTTCATGGGTTGCAAAGAGTCGGACACGACTGAGCAACTGAACTGAACTGAACTGATATATAAAATGAGAATAATATTAGTATCTATGTGTATAAATAGCCAACCACCTCAAAACTTACAGCTTACACAAATCAGCATTTCTTATTTCTCAAAATTTGGGCTGGATTGACCTCAGCTGGGCTTCTACAATCACTTGGCTGGGGCTCTGATAGGTTAGGATGGCTTTGCTTGGGATATCTTGGCTCTTCTCCAATGTATCTCATGTCTCCCAGAAAGCTGGGGCAGCCTGTTCACTGATGGTGGCAGAAGTCCAAGAGACAGAAGAGAAACATAAAAGCTTCTTTTTTTTTTTTTTTTTTTCAAATCTTCATTTGCATCAAATTTACCTTAGCCTATCGGGTCAGGGTAAGTGACATGGTCAAACCCCAAGTCAGTGTTGAAAGAAATTGTCAAAGGGTGTGGATTCAGGGATGCTCCAGTCAGGAATGTACCTCCCTAGAATTTATGCCCAAAGATGATGGTATTAAGAGATAGGGCCTTTGGGAACCCTCATGAATGGGATTACTGCCTTATAAATGAGAGTCCAGAGGTATTCCTAGCCCCTTCCTCCAGGTGAGAATGCAGAGAACGTACCAGCTATGATATCACTGAAGAACTGATGCCTTTGAACTGTAGTGCTGGGGAAGACTTTTGAGAGTCCCTGCTTCAGCAATATGTCAACTGTGAACTTCCAGATGTTCAAGCTGGTTTTAGAAAAGGCAGAGGAACCAGAAATCAAATTGCCAAAATCTGCTGGGTCATCGAAAAAGCAAGAGAATTCCAGAAAAACATTTATTTCTGCTTTATTGACTATGTCAAAGCCTTTGACTGTGTGGCTCACAAACTGTGGAAAATTCTTCAAGAGATGGGAATACCAGACTACCTGACCTGCCTCTTGAGAAACCTATATGCATGTCAGGAAGCAAGTTAGAACTGGACATGGAACAACAGACTGGTTCCAAATAGGAAAAGGAGTATGTCAAGGCTGTATATTGTCACCCTGCTTATTTAACTTATATGCAGAGCACATCATGAGAAACGCTGGGCTGGAAGAAGCACAAGCTGGAATCAAGATTGCCAGGAGAATTGAAACATGTAAAATATCATGTATGAAGCAAGATGCCAGTCCAGGTTCGATGCACGATACTGGATGCTTGGGGCTAGTGCACTGGGACGACCCAGAGGGATGGTATGGGGAGGGAGGAGGGAGGAGGGTTGAGGATGGGGAACACATGTATACCTGTGGCAGATTCATTTTGATATTTGGCAAAACTAATACAATTATGTAAAGTTTAAAAATAAAATAAAATTAAAAAAAAAGAAATATCAATAAACTCAGATATGCAGATGACACCACCCTTATGGCAGAAAGTGAAGAGGAAAAGCCTCTTGATGAAAGTGAAAGAGGAGAGTGAAAAAGTTGGCTTAAAGCTCAACATTCAGAAAACGAAGATCATGGCATCTGGTCCCATCACTTCATGGGAAATAGATGGGGAATCAGTGGAAACAGTGTCAGACTTTATTTTTGGGGGCTCCAAAATCATTGCAGATGGTGACTGCAGCCATGAAATTAAAAGACACTTACTCCTTGGAAGGAAAGTTATGACCAACCTAGATAGCATATTGAAAAGCAGAGACATTACTTTGCCAACAAAGGTCCGTCTAGTCAAGGCTATGGTTTTTCCAGTGGTCATGTATGGATGTGAGAGTTGGACTGTGAAGAAAGCTGAGTGTTGAAGAATCGCTGTTTTTGACCTGTGGTGTTGGAGAAGACTCTTGAGAGTCCCTTGGACTGCAAGGAGATCCAACCAGTCCATTCTGAAGGAGATCAGCCCTGGGATTTCTTTGGAAGGAATGATGCTAAAGCTGAAACTCCAGTACTTTGGCCACCTCATGTGAAGAGTTGACTCATTGGAAAAGACTCTGATGCTGGGAGGGATTGGGGCAGGAGAAGAAGGAGACAACAGAGGATGAGATGACTGGATGGCATCACTCGATGGATGTGAGTCTGAGTGAACTCTGGGAGTTGGTGATGGACAGGGAGGCCTGGCGTGCTGCGATTCATGGGGTTGCAAAGAGTTGGACATGACTGAGTGACTGAACTGAACTGGACAGCAAGGATATCAAACCAGTCAATCCTAAGGAAATCAACCCTGAATATTCATTGGAAGGATTGATGCTGAAGCTGAAACTCCAATACTTTGGCCACCTGATGTGAAGAGTTGACTTACTGGAAAAGTCCCTGATGCTGGGAAAGATTGAAGGCAAAAGAAGAGGGAGGCAGAGAATGAGATGGTTGGATGGCATCACCAACTCAGTGCATGTGAATTTGAGAAAACTCCGGAAGATAGTGAAGGACAAGGAAGGCTGGCATGCTGTAGTCCATGAGGTCGCAAAGAATCGGACACTACTGAGTGACTGAACAACAGCAACAACAACATGGAATACAGCAATGTCTGAATTCAAGACTGTTTATTTCTTGAGAAATTTTTTCAATAGTAGAGACTTCGGATACTTCACAAAGTTATTGAAAGTTTATTACTTATGTCTGAGTTGACTTAGTTTGAACCTCCTGAAAAACCGCAAAACAAACAATGAGGAAATCAGCATGAAGAACGTGAGTTTTCCTAGAATCTTGTTAACAACAAAATAGACTCTTAGTTAAAAAAATTTAATGTGAAGGTTATTTCTCTCCAATGAATTTCAACAGACAACTCTGAAAACTTTGAACTTGAACCCCAATAAGTTGAAAAGTACATAGAGGTTTCTGAGCAGAGTTCTCCATATGGTCATAAAAGCATATCCCCATTTTTAATTAAAAATTGTGAAATGACATGGTATTACTGGACCTTGAAAATAGCTTGAAAAAGTTTTATGCAAGCAAAAGTTTTCACTGACCCTTCAGAACATGAACTGGCTCTACCCACAGAGCCAGTTATTTATTTTCATGACTAAGCAGGAAATGTGCAGACATGTGTACACAGAAGTATATTCAGTCAGGCTGCATTAGCAGAATGTGTCTGTAAAGAGAGAAGTTTGTGATACCTGGACAATAGGAATACAAAGTCCCTCTCAAGTTAAGTGAACACTAAATAATTTCCTTCCCATCAATTGTTTTACAAACTTTGCTTTCCATCAGAAAATATACAGGCCTTAATATAGATTACATTATCAGCTTTGTTGCTAAAGACTTACCACTACTGTGTCTGAACAAATTAGCACAAATGTTTAAAACAACACTAATCTTACAGTTCTGGACATCTAAATTCCTCAAAGGAAGGTGTCAGCAGGACTACCTTCCTTCAGGAGGCTCTAGAAGATAATGTTTCTTTCCTTTTCTTAGCTTCTAGATACCACTTGCCTTCCTTGGCTCATGGACCCTTCCTCTATTTTCAAAGCCACTGGCATAGCATTTTCAAATCTCTCTCTCTCTCCATCTGCTTCTGTGATCACACCTCCTTTTAGACTCTGACTTTCTTCTTATGAGGATCTTTGTGATTATATTGTGCTCAACTAGATAATCCAGGATAATCATCCCATCTCAAGATACTTAATCACATCTGGAAAATCTCTTTGAAATGTAAAATAGCACATTCACAGTTTCCAGAAATTAGGAAAGAGGGGGGCATTATTCTGCCTACTATTCCTGGCCAAGATGATTAGATATTTTAAATTATACAATCAATAAGCATTTCTTGACTATTAGCTACAAAGAACTTATATTTCAAATAGAGAAAGTAATATATGGTCCTTAAATTTACAAGTCAATTGTAAAGATTAAAATAATATGGAACTGTCTTTATATTCTGCGTGCATGTAGAATGAAGAATATGCCTCAACCAAATTACAAAATATAATTATGCTTTAACTTTCATTTGTCAGGAGTAGCAGGGGGTTTGGTTTTTATTTCTTCAAAGCCTTCAGTTCAGTTCAGTTCAGTTCAGTCGCTCAGTTGTGTCTGACTCTTTGTGACCCCATGAATTGCAGCACGCCAGGCCTCTCTGTACATCACCAACTCCCAGAGTTTACCCAAACTCATGTCCATCAAATTGGTGATGCCATCCAGCCACCTCATCCTTTGTCATCCCCTTCTCCTTCTGCCCCCAATTCCTCCCAGCATCAGGCTCTTTTCCAATGAGTCAACTCTTTGCATGAGGTGCCCAAAGTATTGGAGTTTCAGCCTCAGCATCAGTCTTTCCGATGAATATTCAGGACTGATTTCCTTTAGGATGGACTGGTTGGATATCCTTGCAGTCCAAGGGACTCTCAAGAGTCTGGCAGATTCATTTTGATATATGGCAAAACCAATACATTATTGTTAAGTTAAAAAAATAAAAATAAAAAATAAACTGTAAGAGTCTTCTCCAACACCACAGTTCAAAAGCATCAAGTCTTCGGTGCTCAGCTTTCTTCACAGTCCAACTTACATCCGTACATGACTACTGGAAAAACCATAGCCTTGACTAGATGGACCTTTGTTGGCAAAGTAATGCCTCTGCTTTTCAATATGCTTTCTAGGTTGGTCATAACTTTCCTTCCAAAGAGTAAGCGTCTTTTAATTTCATGGCTGCAGTCACCATCTGCAGTGATTTTGGAGCCCCCAAAAATAAAGTCTGACACTGTTTCCACTGTTTCCCCATCTATTTCCCATGAAGTGATGGGACCAGATGCCATGATCTTCGTTTTCTGAATGTTGAGCTTTAAGCCAACTTTTTCACTTTCCTCTTTCACTCTCATCAAGAGGCTTTTTAGTTCCTCTTCACTTTCTGCCATAAGTGTAGTGTCATTTGCATATCTGAGGTTATTGATATTTCTCCCAGCAATCTTGATTCCAGCTTGTGTTTCTTCCAGTCCAGCGTTTCTCATGATGTACTCTGCATATAAGTTAAATAAGCAGGGTGACAATATACAGCCTTGACGTACTCCTTTTCATATTTGGAACCAGACTGTTCTTCCATGTCCAGTTCTAACTGTTGCTTCCTGACCTGCATACAGCTTTCTCAAGAGGCAGATCGGGTGGTCTGGTATTCCCATCTCTTTCAGAATTTTCCACAGTTTATTGTGATCCACACAGTCAAAGGCTTTGACATAGTCAATAAAGCAGAAATAGATGTTTTTCTGGAACTCATTTGCTTTTTCGATGATCCAGCAGATGTTGGCAATTTGACCTCTGGTTCCTCTGCCTTTTCTAAAACCAGCTTGAACATCTGGAAGTTCACGGTTCATGGCTTGGAGAATTTTCAGCATTACTTTACTAGTGTGTGAGATGAGTACAATTGTGTAGTAGTTTGAGCATTCTTTGGCATTGCCTTTCTTTGGGATTGGAATGAAAACTGACCTTTTCCAGTCCTGTGGCCACTGCTGAGTTTTCCAAATTTGCTGGGATATTGAGTGCAGCACTTTCACAGCATCATCTTTCAGGGTTTGAAATAGCTCAACTGGAATTCCATCACCTCCACTAGCTTTGTTCATAGTGATGCCTTCTAAGGCCCACTTGACTTCACATTCCAGGATGTCTGGCTCTAGGTGAGTGATCACACCATCGTGATTAGCTTTAACCCTCTTCCAATTGTTATTCCAAGGAAGCTCTTGTGCTTAATATTATCCAGAAAAGAAAAGTATTTAATATGGTAGAGAGCTACTGAGCAGACCCTGGATTTGACTTGACTGGTCATGGCCAAAACACAGAAACTGAGACAAATTGTCTTCTGCTTTCATTGCCATTCTTTGAAGAAGGGCAGATCCATTCCTCAGTGTAACAGTCATTCAAGAGGGTTGGGGCTCCCAAGATCAAAGCAGTTTCACTTCTCTCATTCAGTCACTTCCATAGGACATACTGTATCAGGCAATAGGCCTGAATGAAACTTGGGTAGTGTTGGTCCTAGGCAAAGAAGTTTCCAATCATTTTACCCAGAGATGTGATGGGGAATAAAATCCCTGTATGCTGCCCACTGCTGTCTACAGGGTTTCTTTACAGAGGTTTTGTGCTGAGCCTCAGTGTGGGTTGACCCGTAAGTATGGCCTTGGTTTTCAGATCTTTGGGGCCTTTTGTTCCTCAGGACAGGTCATCCCCAAGAAGAGCTCAATTAAAGCTGATTTCAGTGCTTGCTGCCTCAGACATAGAAAACCATGCTCACTCTTTTCCTCCTTCTAAGGGCCATCTTTCTTTGAACTCGTGTTAACATTAAAGGCATTTGTTGCCCTCTCTCACCAGTGGTGTTTGGTCAGGATCACTCTCAGTTAAGCAGGGCTCCCCAGTTCTGAATCTCAGGGATCAGGGGCTGAGGGAAATACATGGTTTTTCTCCCAGACAACTCTCTGGGCTCTTCATGCAGGCTAGCCCACTCCCATTAAAAGTTCTTCAGGCTGATAGAAGGTTAGGTGAATAAAACAGAAGCTCTCCTAGCAACTTTTTGTCCCTGCAGTGCTCTATCTGGCGTGTATTTGCTCACTCAAATAGGCATCAAGGCTGTTTCCAGGATGACATTGTGACGCTACAGAGAGTGATCAGCACCTACTTTCTCTGACTGAAAGTACAAATTAATTAAATTCTGATAGGTGTTCTGATTTAATGATAATGTACATGAAAGGACTCTACAGATTTCAAAGGGCTATTTAAGTAGAAATGGTAGAAAATTTTATCTTTTATCAAGGAATAAGTGATAGACATCACAAAAATTAGCTTGATAAGTTTATAATTTAATTAGAAATATGAGGCTAATTATTAGTAAAGTAGTCAAAAAACTAAGTAAATATTCAATAAGAAGAGTGAAACTAACAGAAATTCAGAGAAGTAAAAAGTCAGTCAAGGTTGCAGGCCAGAGCAGAAAAAGCATGAAGAAGAAGAGATTTAGAGTAACATGGAAACATACATTACCATATGTAAAATAGATAGCCAAAGGGAATTTGCTGTATGACTCCGGGAACTCAAACCACTCAAACTGGGGCTCTGCAACAACCTAGAGGAGTGGGATGGGAAGCGATGTGGGAAGGTGGTTCAAGAGGGAGGGGAGATATGTATGCCTATGGTTGATTCATGTGGATGTTTGGCAGAAACCAACCCAATTCTGTAAAGCAATTATCCTTCAATTTAAAAAATAAATAAATTTAAAAAAAGAAGAGATTTTAATTTTAATGAATAGGATTCATACAAAGTATTTTTAAAAACCTTCTAAGTGAGGAGAGATATGGAAGTTGAAAATAAACCCAGTGTTGGTGAGGTGAAAGAGAATTGTCTTGTCTAACATAGAGATGTGCTTAAGGGAATAGTGGATGTGAGGTTTTAGTAAATTTGAAGAAGTTTCTACAATATCTTAAAAATTAGCAATGCATTTAGAGCTGATTCATGATCATGCTTCAGGCTTCTGAACAGAGGAGACACTCAAGGACAACATGGTCTTAAGCAAGATGCAACTATATGACAAGCAGAAAAGATTGGAAGGAAAAAGACTAGAGGCAGCAATATCAGCTAGGGCATTATTAATTTCTTGGGTGTAAAGGCTCAGAGAGTATCAGTGGAAAAACAAACAAAATCTGAGACAAGATACACTGTGGAGGGTGATGTAATAATTTTTGTCTTTTTTTTTTCTTTCCCAATTCAGTTGATATTAAGCAGAGAGAGAAATTTGAAGGAGAAGTCAAAGATTGCTTAAAAATAACAACAACAACAACAACAAAACCAGACATACAAGAGATTCAGAAAGATGCCAGCCAGTTGAGTGGGGAAGGTGAAGGACTTCATTTGGCCTTGATATATTTGCAATTGTAAAGACATATAACAGGGCCTGGCAAAATGATATTGCAAGGCTGGAGAATCAGGGCTAGAGGTAAAGACGAATATGTACAAAAGACCAGTTACAATGGTGACTGAGAAAAAGAAGGGAATCTACTGATATCCCCTCAGACCAGAGTGAAAAGGCACTCTTAGGGGCAGGATTCCCGGGTTACCTCTACTGCTCAGACTCTAAAGGTTAGTCCATCCTGGGGACCCTTGGTGTTGTGGATATAATACTGTACAGACCCACTGGCATCACCAAGCTTCTAGGGCTTAAGCTAGGTGTCCAGGTCAGCTATAATGCCAAGTTGAGGGAAACTGTCCCTGTATGCTTTAAGAAGACTGCAGTCCTGGTTTTGTTAGAATGGACAATACCCCAAAACTCAGCCATATCGACAAAATAAAGGGGGAAACCCAAATGGCTCAGCATAAACAAAGGGACCAGTTTGGCAAAGCTAAATAGTCTTTCAACAGGCATGGACAGCCTTATTCAGCAGAACATCTTCAAAAGCTGCAATAGGCCCACAAGACAAACACTTCTTTCCAAAAAATTTTTTTTTTTTTTAATTCTCTTTATTACTTTTAAAAAAAAAATCACATGCTCCCCATCCTGAACCCTCCTCCCTCCCAACCTCCCCATACCATCCCCCCCTGGGCCTTCCCAGCGCACCAGCCCCAAGCATCCAGCATCGTGCTGAACCTGGACTGGCATCTCGTTTCATACATGACATTTCACATGTTTCAATGACATTCTCCCAAATCTTCCCACCCTCTCCCACAGAGTCCATAAGACTGTTCTATACATCAGTGTCTCTTTTTTGCTGTCTCGCACACAGGGTTATCGTTACCATCTTTCTAAATTCCATATACATGCGTTAGTATACTGTATTTATGTTTTTCCTTCTGGCTTACTTCACTCTGTATAATAGTCTCCAGTTTCATCCACCTCATTAGAACTGATTCAAATGTATTCTTTTTAATGGCTGAGTAATACTCCATTGTGTATATGTACCACAGCTTTCTTATCCATTCATCTGCTGATGGACATCTAGGTTGCTTCCATGTCCTGGCTATTATAAACAGTGCTGCGATGAACATTGGGGTACACGTGTCTCTTTTCCCTTCTGGTTTCCTCAGTGTGTATGCCCAGCAGTGGGATTGCTGGATCATAAGGCAGTTCTATTTCCAGTTTTTTAAGGAATCTCCACACTGTTCTCCATAGTGGCTGTACTAATTTGCATTCCCACCAACAGTGTAAGAGGGTTCCCTTTTCTCCACACCCTCTCCAGCATTTATTATTTGTAGACTTTTGGATCGCAGCCATTCTGACTGGTGTGAAATGGTACCTCATAGTGGTTTTGATTTGCATTTCTCTGATAAAGAGTGATGTTGAACATCTTTTCAAGTGTTTGTTAGCCATCTGTATGTCTTCTTTGGAGAAATGTCTATTTAGATCTTTGGCCCATTTTTTGATTGGGTCATTTATTTTTCTGGAGTTGAGCTGTAGGAATTGCTTGTATATTTTTGAGATTAGTTGTTTGTCGGTTGCTTCATTTGCTATTATTTTCTCCCATTCTGAAGGCTGTCTTTTCACCTTGCTAATAGTTTCCTTTGATGTGCAGAAGCTTTTAAGTTTAATTAGGTCCCATTTGTTTATTTTTGCTTTTATTTCCAATATTCTGGGAGGTGGGTCATAGAGGATCCTGCTGTGATGTATGTCAGAGAGTGTTTTGCCTATGTTCTCCTCTAGGAGTTTTATAGTTTCTGGTCTTATGTTGAGATCTTTAATCCATTTTGAGTTTATTTTTGTATATGGTGTTAGAAAGTGTTCTAGTTTCATTCTTTTACAAGTGGTTGACCAGATTTCCCAGCACCACTTGTTAAAGAGATTGTCTTTAATCCACTGTATATTCTTGCCTCCTTTGTCAAAGATAAGGTGTCCATATGTGCGTGGATTTATCTCTGGGCTTTCTATTTTGTTCCATTGATCTATATTTCTGTCTTTGTGCCAGTACCATACTGTCTTGATAACTGTGGCTTTGTAGTAGAGCCTGAAGTCAGGTAGGTTGATTCCTCCAGTTCCATTTTTTCTTTCTCAAGATCGCTTTGGCTATTCGAGGTTTTTTGTATTTCCATACAAATTGTGAAATTATTTGTTCTAGCTCTGTGAAGAATACTGTTGGTAGCTTGATAGGGATTGCATTGAATCTATAAATTGCTTTGGGTAGTATACTCATTTTCACTATATTGATTCTTCCAATCCATGAACATGGTATATTTCTCCATCTATTAGTGTCCTCTTTGATTTCTTTCACCAGTGTTTTATAGTTTTCTATATATAGGTCTTTAGTTTCTTTAGGTAGATATATTCCTAAGTATTTTATTCTCTTCGTTGCAATGGTGAATGGAATTGTTTCCTTAATTTCTCTTTCTGTTTTCTCATTATTAGTGTATAGGAATGCAAGGGATTTCTGTGTGTTGATTTTATATCCTGCAACTTTACTATAATCATTGATTAGTTCTAGTAATTTTCTGGTGGAGTCTTTAGGGTTTTCTATGTAGAGGATCATGTCATCTGCAAATAGTGAGAGTTTTACTTCTTCTTTTTCCAATTTGGATTCCTTTTATTTCTTTTTCTGCTCTGATTGCTGTAGCCAAAACTTCCAAAACTATGTTGAATAGTAATGGTGAAAGTGGGCACCCTTGTCTTGTTCCTGACTTTAGAGGAAATGCTTTCAATTTTTCACCATTGAGGATAATGTTTGCTGTGGGTTTGTCATATATAGCTTTTATTATGTTGAGGTATGTTCCTTCTATTCCTGCTTTCTGGAGAGTTTTTATCATAAATGGGTGTTGAATTTTGTCAAAGGCTTTCTCTGCATCTATTGAGATAATCATATGGTTTTTGTTTTTCAATTTGTTAATGTGGTGTATTACATTGATTGATTTGCGGATATTGAAGAATCCTTGCATCCCTGGGATAAAGCCCACTTGGTCATGGTGTATGATCTTTTAATGTGTTGTTGGATTCTGATTGCTAGAATTTTGTTTAGGATTTTTGCATCTATGTTCATCAGTGATATTGGCCTATAGTTTTTTTTTTTTGTGTGCATCTTTGTCAGGTTTTGGTATTAGGGTGATGGTGGCCTCATAGAATGAGTTTGGAAGTTTACCTTCCTCTGCAATTTTCTGGAAGAGTTTGAGCAGGATAGGTGTTAGCTCTTCTCTAAATTTTTGGTAGAATTCAGCTGTGAAGCCGTCTGGACCTGGGCTTTTGTTTGCTGGAAGATTTTTGATTACAGTTTCAATTTCCATGCTTGTGATGGGTCTGTTAAGGTTTTCTATTTCTTCCTGGTCGAGTTTTGGAAAGTTGTACTTTTCTAAGAATTTGTCCATTTCTTCCTCGTTGTCCATTTTATTGGCATATAATTGTTGATAATAGTCTCTTATGATCCTTTGTATTTCTATGTTGTCTGTTGTGATCTCTCCACTGTCATTACTAATTTTATTGATTTGATTTTTCCCCTTGTTTCTTGATGAGTCTGGCTAATGGTTTGTCAATTTTATTTATCCTTTCAAAGAACCAGCTTTTGGCTTTGTTGATTTTTGCTATGGTCTCTTTTGTTTCTTTTGCATTTATTTCTGCTCTAATTTTTAAGATTTCTTTCCTTCTACTAACCCTGGGGTTCTTCATTTCTTCCTTTTCTAGTTGTTTGAGGTGTAGAGTTAGGTTATTTATTTGACTTTTTCTTGTTTCTTGAGGTGTGCCTGTATTGCTATGAACTTTCCCCTTAGGACTGCTTTTACTGTGTCCCACAGGTTTTGGGTTGTTGTGTTTTCATTTTCATTCGTTTCTATGCAAATTTTGATTTCTTTTTGATTTCTTCTGTGATTTGTTTGTTATTCAGCAGCGTGTTGTTCAGCCTCCATATGTTGGAATTTTTAATAGTTTTTCTCCTGTAATTGAGATCTAATCTTACTGCATTGTGGTCAGAAAAGATGCTTGGAATGATTTCTATTTTTTGAATTTACCAAGGCTAGCTTTATGGCCCAGGATGTGATCTATCCTGGAGAAGGTTCCATGTGCGCTGAGAAAAAGGTGAAATTCATTGTTTTGGGATGAAATGTCCTATAGATATCAATTAGGTCTAACTGGTCTATTGTATCGTTTAAAGTTTGTGTTTCCTTATTAATTTTCTGTTTAGTTGATCTATCCATAGGTGTGAGTGGGGTATTAAAGTCTCCCACTATTATTGTGTTATTGTTAATTTCTCCTTTCATACTTGTTAGCATTTGTCTTACATACTCATGGTGCTCCGTGTTGGGTGCATATATATTTATAATTGTTATATCTTCTTCTTGGATTGATCCTTTGATCATTATGTAGTGACCTTCTTTGTCTCTTTTCACAGCCTTTGTTTTAAAGTCTATTTTATCTGATATGAGTATTGCTACTCCTGCTTTCTTTTGGTCCCTATTTGCATGGAAAATCTTTTTCCAGCCCTTCACTTTCAGTCTGTATGTGTCCCCTGTTTTGAGGTGGGTCTCCTGTAGACAACATATGTAGGGTCTTGTTTTTGTATCCATTCAGCCAGTCTTTGTCTTTTTGGTTGGGGCATTCAACCCATTTACGTTTAAGGTAATTACTGATAAGTATGATCCCGTTGCCATTTACTTTATTGTTTGGGGTTGAATTTATACACCATTTTTGTGTTTCCTGTCTAGAGAATATCCTTTAGTATTTGTTGTAGAGCTGGTTTGGTGGTGCAGAATTCTCTCAGCTTTTGCTTATCTGAGAAGCTTTTGATTTCTCCTTCATACTTGAATGAAATCCTTGCTGGGTACAATAATCTGGGCTGTAGGTTATTTTCTTTCATCATTTTAAGTATGTCTTGCCATTCCCTCCTGGCTTGAAGAGTTTCTATTGAAAGATCAGCTGTTATCCTTATGGGAATTCCCTTGTGTGTTATTTGTTGTTTTTCCCTTGCTGCTTTTAATATTTGTTCTTTGTGTTTGATCTTTGTTAATTTGAGTAATATGTGTCTTGGGGTGTTTCGCCTTGGGTTTATCCTGTTTGGGATTCTCTGGGTTTCTTGGACTTGGGTGATTATTTCCTTCCCCAGTTTAGGAAGTTTTCCACTATTATCTCCTCAAGTATTTTCTCATGGTCTTTCTTTTTGTCTTCTTCTTCTGGAACCCCTATGATTCAATGTTGTAGCGTTTAATATTGTCCTGGAGGTCTCTGAGATTGTCCTCATTTCTTTTAATTCGCTTTTTTTTTATTCTCTCTGATTCATTTATTTCTACCATTCTATCTTCTAATTCACTAATCCTATCTTCTGCCTCTGTTATTCTACTATTTGTTGCCTCCAGAGTGTTTTTAATTTCATTTATTGCATTATTCATTGTATATTGACTCTTTTTATTTCTTCTAGGTCCTTGTTAAACCTTTCTTGCATCTTCTCAATCCTTGTCTCCAAGCTATTTATCTGTGATTCCATTTTAATTTCTAGATTTTGGATCAATTTCACTATCATTATTCGAATTCTTTATCAGGTAGATTCCCTATCTCTTCCTCTTTTGTTTGGTTTGGTGGGCATTTATCCTGTTCCTTTATCTGCTGGCTATTCCTCTGTCTCTTCATCTTGTTTAAATTGCTGAGTATGGGGTGTCCTTTCTGTATTCTGGCAGTTTGTGGAGTTCTCTTTATTGTGGCTATTCCTCACTGTGTGTGGGTTTGTACAGGTGGCTTGTCAAGGTTTCCTGGTTAGGGAAGCTTGTGTCAGTGTTCTGATGGGTGGAACTGTATTTCTTCTCTTTGTTCAGTCGCGCTGTGGGGGAGGGGAGGGAGGGATGCTGCAAGCAAATAACACTGGCGTGCGCTCACAGTGCCTCAGCCACACTGGGTCTGCCCCGCTCACTGCGCGCGTGTAGCCTCCCTGCCCACACTGCTCGGGCTCTAGGGTTGTTCCGCTGAACAATCCAAGGCTGGCCCTGGGTTGCATGTACCTCCCAGGTCCAAGCCGCTCAGGTTCAGGCACTCGGATAGTCCTCAGAGGCGCAGACTCAGTTGGGCCTGAGTATTGTGCTCTTCCCAGGTCCGAGCAGCTCAAGTGATGAGGTGTTTGGCGAGCGCCAATGCTGCGACTTATCGCCTCCCCGCCACTCGGTTATCTGGGCGCAAAACCGGCGCACCTTCTTAGGCAGATGTTAACCGTCCAGACCCCCAAGAAGTTTTAGTTAGCAAAGAAGCCTGCTTACAGTTTTATAGATAATGTCTCTCTGGGGCTGCGATTGCCCCCTTCCGGCTCTGGCTGCCTATCACCGGAGGGGGAAGGTCTGCAGCCGGCTATCTCTGTTCAATTCTTTGTTCCGTGCACGGGCCTGGCGGTCTTAGGTTGGGGCTGGCTTTTCGCGTAGTAGATATCCCACAGTCTGGTTTGTTAGCCCAAATTATTTCGCTCAGATAGTGCTCAGGGTATTCAGGCCAGATTCTTACTCTAAGCGATGCAGCCCGCGCTGCGCCTCCCTGCCCAGCCCCCCGCTTGTTAATGGCGCCTGCAGGCGCCTGCGCTGCTTCTCCACTGGGGAGTTACCGTAGGACTCGCAATCTTCGAGTTTTAATTGTTTATTTATTTTTCTTCCTGTTACGTTGCCCTCTGTGCTTCCAAAGCTCGGCACAGATTCGGCAGTGAGAAGGTTTCCTGGTGTTTGGAAACTTCTCTTTTTAAGACTCCCTTCCCGGGACGGAGCTCCGTCCCTCCCTCTTTGTCTCTTTTTTTTGTTTTTATATTTTTTCCTACCTCCTTTCAAGAGTTGGATTGCTTTTCTGGGTGCCTGATGTCCTCTGCCGGCATTCAGAAGTTGTTTTGTGGAATTTACTCGACGCTTAAATGCTCTTTTGATGAATTTGTGGGGGAGAAAGTGTTCTCCCTGTCCTACTCCTCCGCCATCTTGGCTCCTCCTCCCTCCAAAAAATTTAATGCATTTTAGAGATGGAAGGAGGAAAAATTTATAAGTGGAAAATGAGAGGAATATTTGGTTGAACTTAGATAATTAATGCTAGAACACGCTAAGCAACTCATTCTACAAGAGCCAAAATATGATTTTTGCTTATTTCATCAGCTGTCACTTGTTAAATACCATTTTGTTCAGAGGTGGGACAGGGAGGAGAGCTTATTATTATGATTTCTCCAGTTATTCTGCTTCTGTTCTCACTCCTCCACCAGAATGTTAAGTCATATGGCCATAACAATTCTCCCAACTGTGCCCACAACACTTTCTTTCCTCTCAATGGCCATATGAAATGTCAATGAGGAACCTCAATTTGTCACTTTTTTTTTTGGTTGTTTTTTTTTCACTTGGTAAATTCTTTTTCTGGCTTTGGCTTATAGTCACTTTCTATAAAGAAAGATTTATAGCAAGTGATCCTCCTATTAAAACCAAATAAAATAAAATATCAAATACTCATTTGATCTAAATAATGTGTAATTACTTTAAAAATACACATGTTGGAAGGTTTATGCCTAAAGTTATGGCAGGAAAAACAAGAGGCTTAGTTCCCCCAAAGTTACACATGGTGGTGATAAAACACTGAAGCAGGGTAGAGGGAGGGTGGCCATGCTCCACGAGAGAGCATAGATTATTGTTTAGAAAGCAATATTAATACAACTACCACCAAATTGATACCTACAAGAAGCATGTTCACTGAGTACTAGCTAACTCTCCCAGAGGGAGGGAGGTGAGTGTAGGAGGAAGAGGGGTGTGGTGATGTGAGTTGGGGGTGGAGAGAGACAAATAAAATGAATAACAACAAGAACTGGTGGGAAACCAGATCTAGGTTCTAATCCCAATCTAGGATTGGACTAGTAAATCCCAATACAATTTACTAGTTGTATAATCTTGGGAAAGTTATATCTCAGAGTCTCAGTTTGCTTACCTGTGAAAGGGGATAATGCTATCTTCTTCATGGATGATTATAAGGGATACAAGAGATCATTTTCTTAAGTACATAACTAGTGGTTGATAAGTATCAGTCATTCATTGGTTACCAATCTAAATGAGAAGACAAGTTGAGATGGGGAAGAGAAACAATGGAGGGGTACTTAGCAAGGTCAGGGAGAGAAGGAGATACCAGCACAAATTCTATTTGTTTGAGATATTTCTCTAGGACCAGCCATGTTTCTCTCCTTTTAATGCTTAATATTTTCACAATGGAATCATGATTGCTCATAAACTAAAATGTAAAAATCCCATTATTTCTTGGAGACAGAACAAGTATAAAAACAGTCTACAATTATTAAAGTAACACTCTGAATGATAAAAACCAGTTTCCACAGAGACATGACAGGTTTTTCACAGAAACAACCAAAGCTTACAGTTTTAATTTCATAGAAGTCATAAACATGTGACTTTTATTACTCTGGGAGGAGGGGACTGCTGCCTAATGGGACTGTTATATGAATAATCTGCTTCCTGATATGGAATTATTAATACTAACAGTATACCTGGGGCCACAGTCCTCTGAGTCAATTCATCATTCTACTTATGTCAACTAGGAGAACATGTTCTTCTTACTGTTCATGGCAGAATCATCTCAGAACTAAGAACCACATTGGTCTAGCTCTCCCATTTTGCCAACAAGGGAATTAAGTACTCAGTTTCTCAATCTAGGTTGGTAATATGTTCGGAACCCACACAAAAAGGAAATGACATGGGCATGAGGCACACAGAAGCCTTTTCCATGAGGTCAAAATGATTGTTGTTATTCAATCACTCAGTCGTGTCCAACTTTTTGCGACCACATGGACTGCAGCACACCAGGCTTCCTGTCCTTCACCATCTCCCAGAGCTTGTTCAAACTCATGTCCTTTGAGTTGGTGATGCCATCCAAGTGTATGGATGTACTCATTCTAAAAGCCTAACATATTTAGAACTTCAATAAATACTTATTGAATGAATGAATGAATTCTAACTTCCAAATTAGCTCATTTTCCACTCCATTTGGCTACTGTACCTCTTCTTAAGGATAACCTTTCCCCTACAGTATCCAACCGTCCTATCCTTCTTCCTTCCCTCTGTACCTAACCCCTTCTTGAAAAAATCATTCACACTTTCTGTAGATGTGCCATGTTCTCCCAATCCCCTCCCTATGACACTGCCTTTGCGATGCCACTATCTGCGTTGTCTCTCTTTTCCTTCCACCTCTATTCACCTAGTGAGGAGGGTCTATTAGACTTGGCTTGGGCATTATCTGTTCCTCAAAGTTGTTCAAAGACTCCCCAGTCCTGTGAAGGCTGGGATAATGCCCTTTCTGTGTGCTCACATAGCATCCCTGAGTTACTTGCCAACTGTCACAGGCTGAGGTGGTCTTGTTTATTCAACTGCATTCCTCTTTAGACTGTAAGTCCCCTGAGAACAGGAACCAAGTGTTATCTACCACTGAAGCCCTAATATCAATGGAGCCTGGTATACAGTAAGAGCTCAATAAATATCTGACAAAAGACTAGATGAATGCTACTAATTTTCATACAACTATCTACACCTCTGGTGGCCTATCTCTCAAAACAAAAATAGAAATATTTCTATCTGATGTTTCCAATCACTTCAGTTTGATTAATCACTTCAGTGGAAGAATGAAGAAGTAAGTCATACCTTCTCCTTCCCAATCTTAAACCAAATATGAGTCCCTACCTAAACAGGTTGAGCCCTTTGAGCATGCTTTTAGCACCAATAATGGGAGGGTTATCCCCACAGTGATACAAAAGCTTTTGGAAAACTAAAGGTGGGGAAGGCCCTGGCATCCTCTTTTTCCCAAATTACTTTACAAGATTAAACCACATCCAAACCGGCAATTCCTTTGCGATGACTTTCCAGGCTTGGTATCTGTGACCATGACTTTGTAACCTAGGAGGCCCTATTTCTTTCACATGCCACTATCTCTACCTCTAATATTTTCACCAACTCCATTTTAGGACATTTGGTGGGGAATATTTTTTTATTAAGTATCCATATTAGTTCTCTAGGGCTGCCATAAAAACAAGAAACAAAACAAACAAACAAAACCACAAACAGGGAGGTTTAGACAACAGAAATTTTATTGTCTCACATTTCATAATCTAAGACCTCACCAGACAGGTTCCTTGTGAGGGCTATAAGGGGAAGATCCCTTCCAGGCCTCTCTCCTTGGCTTGTGGATGGCTGTCTTCTCCTTATAACTCTCCACACATGGCATTTCCCTTCTATTCTATCTCTAATTTTCTCCTTTCTATAAGGACACCAGTCATACTGGATTAGGGCCCACCCTAATGACCTCATTTTAACTTGATTACCTCTGTAAAGACCCTGTATCCAAATAAAGTCATATTCTGAGATCCTAGGGTGACACAATTCTTCCTGTAACAGTATCCAAGGTTATAGACAAAGGGGTTTTGCTGGGTTGATGGACAATGTCTCATCACTCTTCTGAGAATCCAAGGTACTTACACATTGTTTGATTTGCTGGGTTTCTTAGGCACTGTAACCTCTTTCCACTACTCTTTCATCCCAAATTGCTAGCTAGGGTATGCTCCTCCATGTTCTTAGGTCTCTGGTTCCCTAAGGACCCCACTGCTACTACATTTAACTCAAAGAAAATTTTATCTTACTAGAATAACTTTCTGATATGGAACCGACAGCCCTCCAAACAAAAACCCTAATTTGTTGAGCATTTAATTTTTCAACAAATGTGCTGAGTTCTTTTCTTTCATTATCTGATTTGACTGCCGCCCCTACCTCCCAACGCCACCCCCCCATACACAAAAAGCCTATGAGGTAGGTATCATTTTGGAGATGAAGAAATTAGAGTTAAAAGGCTAAAAGATTTCCCAAGGTCACAGGCACAGTTGTGACTAAGACACACTTTAAATCCAGGAAGTCTGACTTCAGAAAGAGAATGCTTAACCAACTCACCAGGCTAAACTGTGTCCCTGATTATTTTCTTTGATGATGTAACTGAGGAAGAAACTAACTCCAAAGAAGTTCTAAGCCAAAAATGATAGGATCCAGAAATGCCAAGTTCTTTCTCAGGCATCATTCTCCTCCTGCATGTAAAGTCCTACACTGTGACAGTCGCTCCTTTCGCCCAATCTCCGTAATAGGTTTGCTAAGAGTAATAGTCTAATACCATGTAATGTCTATTAGACTGTTACTCTTAGCAAACCCTCCTGCAGGGGATTTTCTCAACCCAGGGATTGAACCTGCATCTCTTACATGTCCTGCATTGGCAGGCAGGTTCTTTACCATCTGAGTCACCAGGGAAGCCACCTTCTATATGTTCCTAATCAAATTTGGGAAAGTGGAAAGGCTTCTATTACACAAATTCTCCTAAAGACATCCCACTGTTTCCACTATGCCAACCTTCCATGGTGAATGTGGAAAGCAATAACAAGCCTCTTCATCATGCCTGTTGTGCTTAAACATACTTAGGAGGATAAAGACTCCCAACTTTTATGGACTACAATAGATAGTATCTTTGAAAGATCCTTTTGCTATGTTTGTAACTCTAAATGATGACAAATTGGTTTGAATTAGCTCTCTATATTATAAACAGGGGTGGTTGCAGCAATGGAATTCATTGAAGGTAGAAATTTTTCACTTTTGACCAGATTGTTTGGTAATGTACCAAATTAAATGACCTACTGAGCACAACTCAGAGAATAAAACTGCAAACCCTTCTGTGAAACTTTATTCACATAGTTACTTGTATCTCTTAGTAAGTCCAAATAAACAGCACCATTGCTCACTCTGTGGGCCCTGGTGAAAATTTTGACCTCTCATTTGGGGAATTTGTTTTTAACTCGTTAGCTGTACTCCCATATTGTACAGGGGTCCTCCCCTTTGAGTGTGAGAAGTCTTTCTCAATGTACTTTCTTGGACACAAAAGTGGAGATAAGAGTAATGATTAATCTTATTGAGTACTTACTGCATAGTAGGATTTGTGCTGGAAGATTTTGTTCATTATCCATTTATTCTTTTGGGCTTCCCTGATGGTTCAGACAGTAAAGAATCTGCCTGCAATGCAGGAGATCTGAGTTCAATTGCTACGTTGGAAAGACCCCCTGGAGAAGGGAATGGCAACCCATTCCAATATTCTTGCCTAGAGAATTCAATGGGTAGAGGTACAGTCCCGGGGGTCACAAAGAGTCAGACACAATTGAGTGACTTTCATTTTTCACTTATTCTTTAACAATCATACAATTAGCATCAATGCTACTTCACAGGAAACTTGCCCCAAAACACAAGGATGTGGTGGAGCCAGGATTTGAACTCCATCTGTATTAAACCCCTGTTTCTGTGTTATACTGCATGCCACAACATTATAGACCATTCCTCAGATGGCACAGGTGCCCACAGGAGCTAGAAACCATGTCTAAGCCCAGTAGTACTAAGCACTTTGTCTACAGCTGCTGTTACTCAAGGAACCAACAGAAGTGTGCGTTGAGTGGGGGTGAGGAGACTAATCAGAAGGATTTCTCACCTCCTTTGTAGATTATAGCAGCAACTTCCTTATTTAAATCCATGTTATAATGTTATAATCCATGGTATAATAATGAAGAGTGAAAATGGAATTTGCTCATTTATTATACTGGTTTTAATGCGTAGTAAAAATTTTTAATCATTCTTACTCAAAAGGGAAATGATAGTATTAACAAAAGAGAATAAGAGAATTCACATATTAAATATTTTTTTAAAGTCTCCATAAGATAACTTCTAGCCTGTCCAAGATTGCTTAATACCAATTAGTAAAGACCATTAAAAATCATTTATGGAGTTTTTGTGAGTGTTCAGAGAACTAATGGGTTTTAAAATTGCTTGGGAATCTTCCTGGGGTCAAAGGAAGAAAATAAAGTATGAAGTGATAATAAAATGTATAAAGTGACTAATGGACAGGTTGTATATATATAAGGGTTCCAGCAAAGAAAAAACATTCAATTTTTACAGCATACATTTAAACAAATGGAAATCTCACTGCCATAGCCTCTTGTCTTCACTCAAGAGCTAAGAAGGATGATAACATTGTGTATCACCACAGTCCATATCAGATTCTCAACCATTTTTCAGCCATCAGGTCATTGGCCCCAGCCACCTCTTCAGCCACTCTCACCTTTAGCTGACAAAAATCTTTTGAAAAGTAGTGAGAAAATAATGCCACATTTACTGGCACCAATAAAATGACTTGATCTTACACAGCATAAATAAATAACTCAAGCACGGCTTTTACATAACAAACATTAATACTGAAAACAGCTCTCCAACAGCCCATCAAAGGATCAGCTATCTCTCTAAGCTTTTGCTACACATGTAAGCCAACAAAATGACAATAAATAAATGAAATAAAAAGGTGCCTGATATAAAATTTTGAATCATAAGAGGGAAATTCAGAGTAAAACTTAATTTGAGGATTTAATTTTAAATCACACAATAGCACTCTTGACTTCCCCAATAGAGACACAAACGCAAATGATGTTTTATCAAAAATAAATGTATTAGAGATACATAATAATATAGATAATACAGAAAATGATGTAACATATAATAGAATATGGGATGTTATCATTTCAAAAGAATTTTGTCTGGTGTCATCAGTGAGGCTAATGAAGGAGGATGGATGAGATGTTTAATTGTTGTCCAATAAAATCATTTTTATCTTGGTTTGCAGTAAAGTAGTTCTTAATATCTAGGGTCATCAAGTCAATTGGCTACATTGTTGAGTGATTCCATTATGCACTGATTATTCTTCTGTGGTTTAGAGTGTACATAAAGTTTATATTAAGTATGCTTGACCTACTATGTAACTCTTACATACTATTCCTGCATTTGAAGAATGTATTTGTTTGAAGTAGGATGTAATTGGTATTTTCCAAATATAAAATCTCTTTTTAGACATATCAAACTTTATAACTACAACATCCCTACAGTAAAATTAAGCTTGTTTTCAGGTTAATATCGAGCAGAGAGTCTTAAAAAGGTTTCCCCATGAGCAAAATATTCAACAAGAATTATTTTGTATAGTGGGCAACAGACTAAGCACATTGGGGATATTAAGTGATATATAATTGATAAAGTATACCCTGCAAATATTTAAACTACTATGCCTTATGTTTAAACCTTAAGTTGTGATCCCATTTTTAATCTAAAGAATTCACATCTGCAATATATAATTTTATGCTTTGTTTGGAAAAGAAAATCTGAACGGTCCAAAAGAATTTTTAGTACTGAAATGGGAAGAGTAACGCTACTTGTGAATTGGAAAGCAATAGATGAAAATACTTTCAAGGGCATGCTGGAAAGAAATATGTTAGTATTTAAATGTGATCGCATCACATGCATATACAAAATATATACCTCATCATATTCTGATTTGTTCTTTATGGTATGAACACAGTTAGGAAAAAAATTTTTAAACACAAATGAAAAATTACAAAACTTGGTTCCCTACTTTCATGTTTCATTGCTACCCTCTCACATGTGTGGGTTTTGTTGCATTTAACAGTTTGAAATCTGTGTGCTCCCTCTTCCACATGATTCACAAGTATGTTACATAAGCTCTAGGCATCCAAATCAAAGCCACACCACTTGCTGCCCTGTGAGAAACACACATCTAAATCCTTATCTGTCCTCACCTTTTACCCTCCGCCTCTCTCCCTCCAGAGTTTTCACTAACAAGAAACAACATTCTGTGGGAAAAAGGTTTTTAGAAACTCTAAATGCTTTAAAAATTTACCAAACAGAAAAATTCATGTTGGTGTAGCTCTCTGTCTTTCCAGTATTAGCTAATAAGTTACCTTTTTTTCTGGTACTTTACAACATTGTGAAATAAATTTGAATGAGAGTATTTGAGAGATAACCAAAGGAAGGAGGAATAATAAGGAATTTCCATTAGCATGTTATGGACACAGTTCCTCCACAATAAGAAATACTATTTTGGTAATATCTTTACTATAGTCTACAAATCCAGAGTATCAATCTGAATCTTTTGAATGCCAGTTAAGTGTATGTTCACTAGATAGATGTTATGATAAAAATGAAAGATATAAAACAGAATGTCTTACCTTTAAATATAAAATATTTAAAATTCAGTTGAAGATGCCATATGCCTTAAATAAGATACACATATTTATAAATGCATACATATAAAATTTTTGACAGAGGACTGAAGTAGGAGACAGTGGACCTCTGGGCTGGACACCTGGTATTTGTCAAGCAGAATAAAATTCAAGATTTGTTCTCACTCAGACACTCCAAGGACAAAGCTAGTGGTAAAAGCTGAGCTCTGCTAAAACAGAGATAAGGTGCCCACTCCTGAGGTCAGGGAAGACTTCCCTGTCTGCACATGTGTAGGGAGGTTTCTTGAAGGTCAAAGAGGGAGGAGGCCCCACCCCATAATAAGTGTGGAAATGTACCCATAGGCTTCTATGGTGGGATTTATCTTAGCAAAAAGTTCCACATGTATCTTGGGGAGGATCCATGGACCAGTCAGGTGTGAAGAAACAAGATAATTGGCCAATAGTAAACAAAGACCGGAAGGACTGTTCTGTACAAGTGATTTACATCACCTCTGTATTGCACTCCTCTTCACTCAGGACGCCCACACTCCTCTCCAGGTGTGTATCTCTGCCTAATTTCTGACTTACTGTGCCTCTCCTCATTAGAGACGATGCCCATATCCTTTCTTTCTGGGTGTGCATCTCCGCCCTGCTTCTGAGTTGGATAAACAGATTGTTTTCCTGTGTGCTCTACCATATACTGTGCTGTATCTCTAATAATACATTTTGTAACTGTTTTTATAGTTTTTGCCTCTTTGAAACATTCTTGCTTTCAAACAGGGGCAAGAGCCAGGGCACTTTGCTCCTGGCCCTAGTCCCTGGTGGTCTAGTGGCTAGAGCGCTTGGTTTTCATCTAGGTGTCCTAGGTTTAATTCCTGGGCAGGGAGCTAAGATCTCTCTTCAGGACCACTTGCTGCTCTCCCTCCAAGATCAGGACTACAGAAAGGCTGCTGGAATCCATGAAATTCATGTAAAAAAGAAGCAATCCATTTTTATATGGACTCATCCAGAAAGGCTTTACAGAGAACTGGTTCTAAAGAACGGATAGAATTTTAATAGCTAGAAAAGAGTGGAAAAGTGTGAGCAAAGGTCTAAAACTTAGAAAACTCAATGGAGAGTTTGGAAAAAGTGAGTAATTCACAATGGTCACCCAAATTCTGGTGCTTTAGCAAGTAATAGTTGCATTCATTATTCTTCACCTTTCTATTTAATTATAGATCTTAGACACTAAAAAGATTAAGGTAGTGTTCTCATTGATACACACATACCATATATACATTTAAAATAAAAGGAAGAGGGTCTTTAAAATGAGTCAAAGAAGTTAAAATTCTGATTTACTTCATTTTGGAATAATAAATCTTTTGGATGTGGTGTTGTTGGTTCCTCTAATTTGCTGATGGATTAAGTTTACAAGATCTTCCTTGTCCTGCCACTGGGAAATCCAGGACTGTGGCTAGCAGAATTAACCTTAGAGAATGCAGTTAATCTCCCAAGGTTTTTAATTTTTACATAAGAATGAGATTAGATTCACAGGGTTTCTCATCTCAGCACTGCAGATATTTCTGTTGTTGCTCACTTACTAAGTTGTGTCTGACCCTGCGACAACATGGACTGGAGAACACCAGGCTCATCTGTCCTCCACTATCTCCCAGAGTTTGCTCAAACTCATGCCCACTGAGCCAGCAATGCCATCTAGCCCTCTCATCCTCTGACATCCCTTCTCCTTTTGCCTTCAGTCTTTCCCAACATCAGGGTGTTTTCCAACGAGTCAGCTCTTCCCATTAATTCTGTATTGTAGAGACTGCCTTGTGCTTTGTAGGGTAATGAGCAGCATCCTTGGGGTCTTTACCAATTAGATGGCAGTAGCAGTTGTAACAACCAAAAATGTGTCCAGATATTAGCAAAAGTCCTCTGGGAGGTGGGGTTGGGGGGTGGTTGGAATCACACCTTAAGAACCAGGGCTTAGAGGAAGGAATTGAGACTGCTGAATTAACAGGAAAACCCATCAAATTTCCCTGGGAAATTCAGAAAGACCTTTTCAAGCTCTATTTGCACTTATACATTAATTGACTATTTGAGTAAAAAGACACTTGTGTGTATTAGCTATTAAGGCCAGTATTGGGTCAAGAGATGAGTAAGTAGACAACTAATTATATACAAGCAGAAAGACTAACACAAATCAGGAAACCATTAAAGGCTATTCATAGCCAACATAGAAACATTGCTATCTGCACCTGTGAGAAACACTAGACACAAAATAACGAAGCCCATCAGAAAATTATCAGTCTGAGGGATAAGCTATTTTTTGAAACTGTGGCTTCCTTGAGCTTCAAAAGCCAATAAAGGCAGCAAAACTAATTCTCACTTGGAAAGGGGTTTGTTTATTCTGCTTATCTGCAGCCAAAGCTAACAGTCTTAATGGTTTTTAAAACCTTAATATTTCACAGCATTGGGAAGGCCTTATTCGCAGATAGACATATCTATGTATAAATGAGCACATGTCTAAATGAAAGCATTTACTTAACTATTTCCAAACAATAAGTTTGAGGGCAGACAAAATGGTGAGCTGGTTATCTTTTTTTTCTCAGTTAAGGTCCAAAGTAGAATTTTAAAAAAGAAGAAAAGAGGAAGGCAGGAAGGATGGAAGGAGAAAAAAGAAGAGGAAGGGCAAAATGAAATCTCATAACCATAATCTCCTTGCTGCTATTTTGAGAAAAATTCTGAGATATTTTTTATGCCCCTAGACTTTTAAGCAACTTGAATGTATCAATAGATACCATGTTACTTTCACCTTTGTATTCCCAGCTCATAAAACATGCCTTGTATAGTAAGTATTTAATACAGACTTGTGATGTGAATTAAGATGAAAAAAAGAAAAAGAATATCAATTAAAAGCTTAACTATATTAATATAAAGTTGATGATTAAATACATTTTAATCTGAATTCCCTTGTTACTATTTTTATTGAGACTCTCAGCCTCTCATTCCAAAACTCTTATCCTTTTACATGATTAAATTTATACATTACTGAATTATAAAGTACTTCTTTAATTTCATAGAATTCCCAAAATAGCCCCATGAAGCAAAAACCATTATTCCTCTCGTACAGAAAATACAATATTACAAGCTCAGAAAGATTAAGTGATGCCATAAGTAATAGAGCAGAACTCAACACAAGCTTCGATTCCAAGCCACCCTGAGTGTACAGTATCTCAAGTGAATGTCAGTGGAGAATAACATTTAGCTTGTTGCAGTATTTCAGTTGCACACAGTGGTTTAAAAAAGCATGCACCAGTGTCAGACTCCCAACGCCCACAAATTACTAGTTTCGGATCTTGAGCAAGTTATTTTAGCTTTTTGAATCTGTCTCTTCATCTGAAGAACTGAGTGATGATATCTACTCCACGGATTTGATATACAGATGAAAGGAGATGGTGAATTTAGCACACTTAGCACTTGACCCCTCAGTCATAACCCACTGCCATATTTCATCTCCAATACAAAGGAATCTATGTAATAGTAGGTATTGTTTATTTGGAGTGCTGAAGACGTCCAAACCATTTACGGCAATACCAGTCCTTTCTGGTTTTCAGAACCTCTTACTGTTCTGTAAACTTTCACCCCTTAAAAGTTGAATTCTCTGATTACTCAAAATTTGGATAGATTACGTGTTAAGATATATGTGAAGTCTTGTATCTGGGTAAGTAGAATTTGATGACAGAACATAAAAGAAAGCTTTCTAGTTAAAGAATTCACTAGGAAGATTTTTGAAATTTCAGTTATATATTTGTAAAATTCAGGAGGCAATATAGGTCTCTATGAATAAAAATAAAGAGTTCTTGAGTGCTTATTTTGAGATTGGTACTGTTGTAAATATGATGATACCATTCTAATGGCAGAAAGCAAAGAAGAACTAAAGAACCTCTTGATGAGGGTGAAGGAAGAGAGCATAAAAAGCTGGCTTAAAAGCTTAATATATATATATATATATATATATATATATATATATATAAACTAATATCATGGTATCAGGTTCCATCACTTCATGGCAAATAGAAGGGGAAAAGGTGGAAGCAGTGACAGATTTCCTCTTCTTGGGCTCTAAAATCACCGTAGATGGTGACTGCAGCCATGAAATTACAAGGTGATTGCTTCTTGGCAGGAAAGCTATGACAAACCTAGACAGAGTGTTAAAAAGCAGAGACCCCACTTTGCTGACAAAGGTCTATATAGTGAAGGTTATGGTCTTTACAGTAGTCATGTACGGTTGTGAGTGCTGGACCATAAAGAAGGCAAAGTGCTGAAGAATTGATGCCTTTGAACTGTGGCCCTGGAGAAGACTCTTGAGAGTCCCTTGCACAGCAAGGAGATCAAACCAGTCAATCCTAAAGGAAATCAACCCTGAATATTCACTGGAAGGACTGTTGCTAAAGCTGAAGCTCCAATACTTTGGCCACCTGATGCAAACAGCTGACTCATTAGAAAAGATCCTGATGCTGGGAAAGATTTAAGGCAGAAAGAGAAGAGATCAACAGATGATGAGATGGTTGGATGGTGTCACTGATTCAAAGGACATGAGCTTGGGCAAATTTCAGGAGATGGTGAGGGACAGGGAAGCGGGACATGCTGCATTCCATTGGGTCATGAGAGTTGGACACAACTTGGAAACTGAACGACAATGAACAATTGTAAATGCTTCACCTATATTAGCTCATTTCAACCTGACACCAACATACCTGAGGTAGGTTTTATTATCACCATCCTCATTACATACAGATGGGAGAACAGGTACTGAGAGGTTAAGTAACTTGACCAAGTTAACCCAGCTAGAAGTATCCGAGATGATTTGAATCTAGAGAATCTAGAGTCCCTGCTCAGACCCGGGGCACTGTACTGCCTCTTTCCAGAGTGTCCAATCACCAATCAATCACACACTCACAAGGAATTTACAGAATGGCGCAAATCACCCTGTACTCCTAGCAATTCATAGAGATGTCTGTAGCAGCTGCTGTGGATATCCTGCTCCATACTTCTTTGGCTCCCAGTTCACTAACACCTAGGGCTTCTCAGGTGGCTCAGTGGTAAAGAATACGCTTGTCAATGCTGAGCCACAGGAGACTTGGGATTGATACCTGGGTTGGGAAGATCTCCTGGAGGTGGAAATGGCAACCCGCTCCAGTATTTTTGCTGGGATAATCCCTTTGGTGCTGTGATTTTCACTAATAGCTACAGTAAAATTCATGACAAATAGACAACTTCTCACCTGGGTGTCTCTTGACCCCACCTGAAGGCTTTTTCAGGGACTGTGAAAACAGACCTGTGAAAGACTGGCACAACTTAAAGTACAGGAGAATTAAAGACCCTAGGAATAAACTTCAACTAATACAAAATAGAAATTAATAAATAAACGCCCAGCCTCCCCATCACATTCACTTTCTCAAAGGGCCCCAATGGAACTAAGTCCAGTTGACCCCCAGCAGTAACTTGTTCATTGCAATACCTAGTGTTGGCTCTCCGCACTTCCTTGCCTCACTTTCCATACTTCCCCACTTACGTTTTCTGGGATCATCTTTTAAATAGACTGGGCATCCCAGGTGGCGCTAGTGGTAAGAAACCTGCCTGCCAATGCAGGAGACAAAAGAGATGCAGGTTCGATCCCTGGGTTGAGACGATCCCCTGGAAGAGGGCATGGCAACCTACTCCAGTATTCTTGCTTGGATAATCCCATGGACAGAGGAACCTGTCAGGTTACAGTCCACAGGATCCCTCAGAGTCGGACAGGACTGAAACAATTTAGCATTCATGCACTTGTGGCCGTTTCTCAAGTTCTGCTTTGGAGAAACTCATCAATATTAATAAGCTGGGCACCTGAAGTTTCCTGCTGTTTCCAATTTCACAATCCCCTTGACACCAGCTCCATCTCCATCAGCTTGCCAAGGATCAGGCTCCACGGGAGGAGCACAGTGGAATGAGGAAGGGCTTCAGAAGACTGATTCTTTGGAATCTTCAAACTGAAACAAAACACTTCCTCTTGTTGATATCGACTATGCTCATAATATTGCTTCAACATGTTATGATGTTAGCCAAATTTCTTTCTCTCTTCTCTTACTAAGGATTTTCTATCAAGAAGGAAGAGTATGGGTAAATAAGGGGTAAAAAGGGAAGAAAACACCATAGCATCAGACAAGGATTTCAAAGAGTTACTAGTGTATCTAATAAGATTGTCATGAATGTGCTGCATGTGTCATTAGGAAGCTGAATGATCCGACTAAGTGATATCCTTCTGAGATATGGGATTCAGTGGAAAGAGTATGCACAAATCTTGATACATACATACCTGAGTTTGAACTTCAGCTTAATCAAAAAGGGTATGCTGCTGCTGCTAAGTCGCTTCAGTCATGTCGGACTCTGTGCAACCCTATAGATGGCAGTCCACCAGGCTCCACCATCCCTGGGATTCTCCAGGCAAGAACACTGGAGTGGGTTGCCATTTCTTTCTCCAATGCATGAAAGTGAAAGGGAAGTCAGTCGCTTAGTCATGTCCGACTCTTAGCGACCCCATGGACTGCAGCCCACCAGGCTCCTCCGTTCATGGGATTTTCCAGGCAAGAGTACTGGAGTGGGTTGCCATTGCCTTCCCCCAAAAGGGTATGATATTAAGCAAATTAACATCCTAAAGCCCAATTTTTCATACATATACAATGGTGTGGAAATATTTGCCTCTCAAAACTGTTGAAGATTTAAATGAAATAATGTATATGAAACTTGCTGGCAGATGTTTAACAAATATTAGTTTCCTTTCCTTATCTACCCATGGCCCACCCCAATCTGCTATCTCACAGAGAAAATACCATGGGAAATATTCTTTATGATCTAAAAATCTTACATATGTTAGGGATCTCTGCTGCTCTATTGCATTAACATCCTGGAAATTCTAAATTTTTATAGTTAAAAATAATGAATTCTGTGAGCATTTCTTTTGTGGGCATTATGTGCCAGATTCTTCAGGTTAATTAAGGAAAAGTAAAGCAGTTAGGGAAAGTCAGGACAGATGAAAATAAACATCAGATGTTGAAACTACAATGTGTCCACTAACACAAATGAATAATAGCTTCTATTATGTGCCTCTTAAATAGCAAGGGAATAGATAAACCTCCCTATCCCTATGACAAATGGACTGGTTTTCAACAAACTTTTTTTTTTTTTTTTTAAGAAGCAGCAGCAGCAGAGGGCAGACACTTTTTATCTCTATATCCAGCATAGACTCTTCTATCTTTCACATTTCTCCCATGGAGTCATGTGGTCCCTAATAAAGGTGTGACGTTTAGAGGGTTAGCAAAAACAACTTTTGAACATAAGTGCACTTCATAATGTTTTGATTAATTTAGCAGAATAATCTAGCTTTAAATTAGAGGAGCATGCATGTATGGGAATAACTGCTCTTTCGGAACCTGAAACTGCCTTTAATTCTTAGAACTTCAACTTTCTCAGGGCTGGACCTACATTTACTTTACGATCTGACTAGAAAGCCAGGGAGGATGCACACCCATAAAGTTATCCATTCCACAGAGACAGATAAAAAGCATAGGGAGCTGTGGCCCTGGCTCATCCAACATCCAGGTTGCACCACAACTTAATGCTTACATCGTGGTGGACCACTCACTTCTTTAGTCATGAAGCTGTGGAGAGTGGACAGAGTCCCAGACCTCCAACCTTCAATAACTGCTTTTTTTTCTTAACTACTGTGCTTAGTTTTGGATATTTTTAAATTATTACTCAGAGTTCCTAGTTTCTGTTTCTAGTTTTTATTCCTGGGAAGCAGTTTTATAGAGGTAGCAACATTTGTTAAGTAGAACTATAACTTCTGGATTCGAATACTTACTCTGCCATTTAGTAACTGTATAAGCTCTCTATGCCTCAATTTCTTCACCTATAGAATTAGAACTGATAAGAAATATATAACAATTTTCTTTCTTAGAAATGAACACTTGCCAAAGGGAGATGATGGTTTACCATGTTCTCTGATGTGACCCTTGGCAGCCCATGGCATTATAATCTTTATAAATCCTGGACTATGGTGCCAACAATTATGATCCATTATCATGGCTTACATTTTGCTGCCTGGGTGAAACTATTTGGGTGGTTACTAAAACTTCTCTATCATGTCTGTTTTGTGACATTAATCCATATAAAAATCAAACCACTACACAAAGTCAGGGAACCATTCTTTCCCATTTCAGCAAAAAAATAGCAAATGTAATGCCTCTCAGAGCTGAAAAGGTGAGTGGCATTTCAATTACCATGGCACTTCCTGGGCTGTTTCAGTGAATATGTAGTATTTTCAGTGCATTTTTAGCCTGTAGGGACAGACTTCATGGTAGTGAAAAGATTTACTGAGTAGCTTCAGACAGAAGCAAACCTTTATAGTACTCCAACCAGCACTGATAGCCAGGACAGAACTACGATGGTAGAGCACAAGAGCCATAACATGTTCAAGCTGGAACAGAAGAGCTTTCATGATTCCAGCCTTTGGTTCCTTAGGTCACAGATGATGAAACTAAGGAACAGAGAGATCAGGCTGTAATGAATTTGATTTCCCGTTAACAAAGCTAGTTTCAAAACCACAATCAAGCAAACATCTACAAAGGGAATTCTGTCCATAAGAATATATAAAATCTAGCAACTGGTCTAGATCTCCACCATCAAAGCCTTTTCACCTATTACCACTGCTCCAAAGTATTCAAACAATGAAATGCATCCTACATTTTATAAACAATACGTGACTTACTTTCAAACTATAGACTCTACAGTTGATGAAAGGTTCATGGAGTATATTGAGGACAACAGGCACATGAGGGAGAGTGGAGTGTGTGCCTGGATCATTCACTACCATCAATTCTGGAAGCTCGAGTATGGAGGACAGAAGTTTGTCGCTTGATGAAGGTTTCTCTTTAGCCTTTTTCGAAACAGTAAAAACAGGAATGCAGGGGGCATCCCTTTTATTTTACTACAAATCTTGGCATCGTGACACATACAATGATGTACCCACAGTCTCTCCCAGGAACATGACTGTGAAGTTCATTCATAAGATTCTTCTTATTGCTAAGACTCTCTCCTGCCCCTCTATACTAATAGTGCTCCCAATACAAGAGCTGGGAGAATCCAAGTGTGAAAGACTTTAGAAATCAGCAGTGAAATTTTCTTTGTAATTAAGAGAGTCCTGAGGCTGAATTATCAAGTTGATAAACTTTTTCTTTTACACCTTTTCATTCCCTCCCTGAGGATCTGGTTTCCCATCTCTACTTTCTCCCTCCTTCCAGTGCTCTTTGCAACCATTTTCAAGAGGTCCAGGCTCTTTCTGTTAGATTATATGTAAGAAAATTAAATTCCTGTTTAATTATAATGCCCCTCAGGATGCCTATGTTTTAAATAATGACTCTCTATGAAACCAAGAGGTCATCAAAAGTCAACCAGTTGAATTTTAGGTGATCTAATACTAAACAAATAGCAGGTACTTTTCAGACAGTGTGGGGCAAGGGGGCATTTCTTACACTCCCAAATCAAGATCACATGTGAAAGCAGCTGCTTCTATGTTAGTTTCCCCATTTGCAGGACTTACTTTAAAACAAAAAGGACCTTGGTAATATTACAGCTGACTCCATCAGAATTAAAGGACATACGGAAGATAATCCATAGGACTTGGTGACATTTATGCTCTGAACTGTTAAGCTTCAGACTAAAGACAGAAGAAAGTAAACATCGCCTTCATCTGCTCCTTCCTATCTCAAGTCCTTTGCACATGGCTTCTTTTGCCTGAAGTGCTCTTCTAAATGCTCTCCATCAGTTCTTACATTTGTCTCACTGATTCCTACTTTTCCATCAGTGCTCAGGTGATACTGAATCAGGAAAGAGTTCTCAAGTGCCCAGAATAGATCATCACCTCCTTCTACTCTAAATCTCTCTGTTCTATCCCTCTATATAAATACATATAGTCAGATGCTGCTGCTACTGCTCCTGCTCCTGCTGCTAAGTCGCTTCAGTCATGTCCAACTCTGTGCGACCCCATAGATGGCAGCCCACCAGGCTCCTCTGTCCCTGGGATTCTCCAGGCAAGAATACTGGAGTGGGTTGCCATTTCCTTCTCCAATGAATGCATGCATGCTAAGTCACTTCAGTCATGTCCAACTGTGTGTGACCCTGTGGACAGCAGCCCACCAGGCTCCTCTGTCCACAGGATTCTTCAGGCAAGAATACTGGAGTGGGTTGCCATTTCCTTCTCCAATAGTCAGGTGAAGTTGACCAATTCGAGCTATCTTTATTTACAATAGTCAACTGAAGGTTCGCTGTTACATACCAAGTCTCAGTATTACAGAGGAGCTTTCCTACTCGCTAGGGTCTCTGTGCAAAATGCTGACAGCCTGGTTGCTATTAAAGTTCTGTTCTGCATTTTCCACAAAAACCTCCATAATTACACAACTCATTTATCATCACAAGGTATGTGAATAACACTAAAACTTTGGCACCTAATATACTAGCACTCAGCTGTTAGGTAAATTTGATACCTCCTCCCTCTTTTTTACAAGAATTTTCATAATTGGACTTTCTAGCACATTATTTTTGCATCTCTGGACCTATTCCTCCTCGTTTCCTCTTGCCTTATCTTTGCGAATTACATTCCTATTCCCTTTTTATCTCTGGCTACTATTAGTGAATTTTATCTAGAAAATATTCTTAAAATCAAACTAAGATAATGTCAAATGCCCTTGGTATATAGTCAGGGGTATGGAGATGAAGGGAAATAGGGGGAAATATTGATTTGGGTTTAGTAAAAATGCTAAAAGACTTTAGTTTGGGCTTAAGCATTACAGAAGAAGAGAGGAAAAGAATAGATAGCAGTATTGCAATATGTTGGACAGAAATTGTTATATAAGTAATACCTATTTGCTCAGTCACTCAGTCATGGCCAACTCTTTGTGACCCTGTGAACAAGTAGCCTACTAGGCTCTGCTGCCCATAGGATTTTCCTGGCAAAATAATGGAATGGGTGGCCATTTCCTGTTCTAGGGGATCTTCCCCACCCAGGGATTGAAACTGTGTTTTCTGTGCCTCTGGCATTTCAAGCAGATTTTTTACTGTTGAGCCACTGGTGAAGCCCAATACCTATTTAAGATATTTTAAAATTATTTCTTTTAAACTAACAGTCTGTAACATTGTATAGTTGCTTATTTAGTTTCCTTTATCAATAAGGAATTCATTTCAAATCATTTGCATGAAAAGGAAATATTAAAATGCAAATAAACCTTACCAAAAATTAGTTCGCACAGTCTTCTCATAAATTACTTACTGTGTGTCAGGTTCCCAAATGCTCAGTGTACAATATGGCAAGGAACTTGGTACTTTTACTACACGTTGGAAGGAGAAGTAAACAGGCTAAATAAAATGAGGAAATTTCCTTGGAGATACCTTTGAGGGGTTTATATCTGGGTAGTCTGCTCCACAGTATGTAGCCTTCATGGTGACATCATACTGGCCCATTCCATGTAAGGTCTGGATCTCTGAAGGACAGTCTGGCCAAGTATAGAAGCCAATGAGAGTTTGCGGGTTTGGACTTTCAAAGTGAACTCAGACCTTTTGGCATTTACATTTTCTATGTGGTGGACAAAATGAAAACTTGTATTTGAAAAGGGAGAAAGAACATAGCCTAAATGACTTCAAAGTCATGAACATCAAATAGTTCTTACCAAAAAACAGTACAATCAGTGAAGTGTATCTAAATCAAAAAATACACGGATTTGACAGCAATCTGATTCACAACATACCAAGAGCCATTTCGTGGTTATTATGGTTCCAAGCTAAATAGAAAACTCTTTCTTGCCTTCTTCTTCCCATTAATTAATTCCTGATTGGGTATTACTGCTCTTCCAAGGGCATGTCAGGGGACACACTTTGGGGTGCTTCATCATTCAGGAAACGATGTTGGCAAGACAGAGATGTTTGGCAGGGTAGGTGGCTCTGGGGCAGGCCTGGCCAGCACTGTCTCACCTCATACGGCCCAAATCATCATCAGCAACATCTACAGGCAGTTTTAGTCTGAATGTTTCACACTGGGTGTTTTTTTCCATGTCCTTCAAAGTCTGTGGATATAGAGATGGGCAAGTAATTGTGCCTACAACTTGGTAGTGTGGGCAGCTAAGATCAAAGCAAGGGAAATTGTACAAATTGCCCACTTGAATACTAAAGAAGCAAAGAAAGCCAAGCCAACTCAACAAAGTATTGCTTCTTTTTCTTTGAATTCCTTATATTTCTGATCCAAAAGTTTATATTCTAAATGGCTGGTTAGCAAAGAAGAAGTGGCACACAGTCAAGATTTTGAGATTGCTACCAGAAAACTTGACTTAAAAAAAAGAAGACCTAGACATTTTTATTTTGCTGCCAATGAAGAGAATAAACTGGCATAATTCAAATAATCATGTTAGGCAAATCTAAGTTGTAGTGATTTACAGAGGAGCATTGAGTTAGAAAATAGTATCAGCTTGAAAAAGAAATGAACTAGACCCAGGACACAGCTGAAGAATGAAAATCTCACAGAACACATTTCTTATCTAAAAAATTAGAGAGTTGGACCACCTTCTCCACTGTGCCTTCCCATTCTAACATTCCATGACCCTATTTTATGTTAAATGGATGCATGGACCTAGACAGATCACTTATCTTGAGTAGGGGCTTTAAGTAATGAATCACAGATAGCATCCACCACTTCTTAGGCAATTCTTGTTAGAATTATCTCTAATCTTGTAGAACATTCCAGAGCCCAATGCTGAAAGTGAGATAAACTGTTAGAGCTTGACCTAGCTCTAATATTGGTAGCTATGTAAAAATCGGCAAGCCAACTTAGTTTCATTTCCTTATCTGGAAAATGAGACTAATCCTTATACTTTTAATATTTGATTCCCAAATATTCACTATTCATTATACTTGTGACCCTTTATAAAATTTTTATATATTATTCAACATTCCTTGAGCTAGAATAATGTTAAGTAGGTACAGTATCTTTAACATTCATAAACTATGAAATATGGACAGTATCTTTAATCTCATTTTCTTTAATCTCATTTTCTTTAACATAGAAATAGTATGGACTTTAAAATCCAAGATTTAGCCCAAGAAAAATATCTATCAGTCATGAACAAATATTTGAAGATGTTATTGTACAGTTGCTAAGTCATGTCCAACTCTTTGCAACCCCATGAACTACAGCATTTCAGGCTTCCCTGTCCTTCACTATCTCCCAGAGTTTGCTCATCTCATGTCTATTGAGTCACTGATGCCATCGAACTATCTCATCCTCTGTTTCCCCCTTTTCCTCTTGCCCTCAATCTTTCCCAGCATCAGGGTCTTTTCCAGTGAGTTCTTTGCATCAGGTGGCCAAAGTATTGCAGCTTCAGCATCAGTCCTTCCAATGAATATTCAAGGTTGATCCCCTTTAGGATTGACTGGTTTGATCTCCTTGCAGCCCAAGGGACTCTCAAGAGTCTTCTCCAACACCACAGTTCAAAAGCATCAATTTTTTGGTGCTCAGCTTTCTTTATAGTTTAACTCTCACATCCATACACGACTACTGGAAAAACCATAGCTTTGACTAGATGGACCTTTGTCAGAAAGGTGCCTGTCTCTACTTTGTAATATGCTGTCTAGATTTGGCATAGCTTTTCTTCCAAGGAGCAAGTGTCTTTCAATTTCATGGCTGCAGTCAACATCTGCAGTGATTTTGGAGCCCAAGAATATAAAGTCTGTCACTGTTTCCATTGTTTTCCTATTTATTTGCCATGACGTGATGACAGTCGATGCCATCATCCATCCAAATAGCCCCATAACACAAATACTACACACTGCTACCTCTGAAAGCACTGCAGGGTGAATAAGTAAGCTGCCATTTTATTTCCATTTCATTTACAGTGAAAACATTTTGTGTTGGTTTTTCCTCAATTCAAACCCCTTCATGTCATCCCATACTTCTCAGAGAAGCCAAAATCTTCTTTAAACCTCCTTCCCATTTATATTCTCTCACTTTTTTGTTGTCTGCTCTCTGAGACCACTCCATTCCAACTACACCAGCCACGCTTCCACTTCAAGACCTTTGCAATTGCTGTTCCCTCATACTGGAAGCTTTCCTTCTAGGGTAGTCCAGGGACTATTCTCTGTTTCCTTGGGTCCTTTAAGTTTCACTCAGATATCACCTTCTTAACAAGGCCTTTTCTCTCCATTCTTCCTAAAAATTTCAACTCTAGCCTTACTTTTTCTTCTTGACACTTATCATTACCTGATTGATATACAAGCTATTTTGTTTATTTTTTTATAGAATATGTCCCCCAACTAGAATGTAAAATTCATGATGACATGGATTTATATTTTTATTTTTTAAAAAAACTTACCTGGCCATTTAATAAATATGTATTAAATGAACAGATACATTACTGGAAATTCATAATTATAGTCTAAAAATATCTACAAACTAGTGCTGATTAGGTGATGTAACTGTCCTTGTCTTCCTATCTCTTGAAGTAGAATTTCCTTAGTGCTTCTTCCTGATATCAGCCTCAAGCTTTCTCTTCATCTAAATTCATGTTTGTACTACTTGGATAATCACCATTAGAATCAACTTGGATCTATGATAAAAATGAAGATTCCTGACCCCTGGTTCAGTCAAAACCTCTGTGCCGAGAAGGAGACTTTTGCAACCTGAATTTTTAATGACCTTTCCAGGTGATAATAATTCATTCTTACATGTGAGCGCCATTGACAAAAATATTTTATGGCCCATTACTTTCTTAATGTCTTTCTTCTGCTGTACTAAGGTATACATATCCATGTATATCAAATCTATATCTAACCATAGACCATATTTATGTGATTCTCCTTAAACTGTGCTCAGTACAGGGACATAGTTACTTAACAAGTTATTTGCTGGCTTTTGATGAAGAGGATGAAAAGAATGATAAGGACCATTACAATAAAATGTGTTTTGAACCTAAAACAATTCCTTTTATTAAGCAGGATTTGGGGACCAATTTACTTTAAAGTTTGTTTTTTGAGTGATAAAGGCATTTTTTTTCTTTTCACAAGTCATGTGATGTCGAAAATTTTGAACAGTTTAAGTTGAACAAGTTAACTGCTTCTCTTACAAAGTAACTATTTCACATAAACTCTGCAGCCAGCATTCAGAAATCAAATAAATATTAAAATATATCTTATATCACTCAATCCATTAAAATCTATTGAGAAACATCAGCATTGCATACTTGCATTCTCAAGAACATTCACCTATATAGCTATTTGCCTTCAATGATGAAGCAAAGTAGAAAAATACAGTCTTCTCAAAAACCTTTATAAAACTTGGCTGTGACCTGACCTGAGATTTTTTACAGTGAGTGTGAGATTTTACAAGGCAAGAGGGAAATAAAACTTGTTTGTTTGTTTATGTAATCAGCACACACATTTTTCAAACAATTTGAGTTTGGCATCACCCATAATGCTTCTGGCCAAACACTTTTTCCCCTTAATTTTTATAACCAAAGAAATTTTCGGGGAGATTCAATCCACATGTTTCTGATTCATTCCATATCCAGAAATCTTTCAGTAAAGTATATTTGATTTCAAGAACTCTGGAAAAAAAAATCTATTATCAGCAATTCCTAAAACTACAGGTAAGTCAGTGTAAATAATATGGACGCTTCAGTGAGTTAATTCAGGCATAGAAAGATTCACCCAAAATGCAATTGGACAAATAATCCTAAGGAGCCAAATGTTTTCCTCGAGATCCTGGGAAGCTGCAATAGCCTGTTTTGACTTCAAATTCCCAGTGTGGCCAAATCAGAATTAGTTTAACAGCAGGAGTGGCTCGATGTGCATAGAAACTCTACTACAGAGGGTTGGGTATTCAATATTTACTGGGTACATAAAGTGTGCCAGGTACTATAGCTGTAGGAAAATAAAGATGAAAAAGACATAGTGTTGACCTTAAAGAACTTCCAGTTTAGTAGGTGAGGATAAGACCCAAAAGATAACAGCAATATTCTGTCTTAAAACTTTAAGGTAGACTGTCTAGTTCCCTATGTAGCGCACATCAGCAAACTCACTCAAATCCTAAAGCACATAAACAGAAACATAGGACCATAAAGCTAAAAATCAGAAATTAATACCTTATTCCATTCAATTTAACTAAAATTCATCTTGTATCCTGCATGGATAAAACACATTGTAAGAAAAATAGTCTGAGCCAAAGTGGTGGAGAAAATAAGCTAGAAAGAAAGAAAAGAAAAGGAGAGAAAGATAAGGAAGAAAGAGGGAGGGACAAAGGGAGGGACAGAGGAAGGAAGACAAAGGAAAAGGCTCAAATAAAAGGGAGATTAAAGAAAAAATTATAGGAAAACTGTCTTGGCTGGAATAAAGAGATGCTTGGGGTTGGGAAAGTGTATTTTGAGACAAATCTTGTTACATTTGAGGTAAAGGAATAAACACAAATACATGTACAAATATGTATACAGTGAGCTTCAACCTAATGAGCTAGAAAAACCACACAAAGGCTTGTTATAAACTCTAAGGCATCACACCATGAATTTGGATGTGGGTTTGATTTCACATGATAAATACATTAAATAAATAAGTAAATAGATGGATGTCACACTCAGTTTTACACAAACAATCCACATTTGCATCACCACTGAGAGTGCACACTGAGCCAAATGTCACTGGGTTAGCAATCAGCCCTGGGAAACCCTGTCTCATTCAACAAGATTACTACATCTGGCTGTCCTTGAAAACCTAAGAATCAGATTAGCATATCTGGTAGGTGCTCTTGTCCTGCTGATACTCTCAACTGATGATGAAAAAATGGGAAACTTTTACAATGTCACTGAACTTATTTGGCTCTAGAATGATCTAGTTCAACTTCTTTCTGCAATCCAGAAGCTGTTGTACTCAGATTCTTTCTGCTTAGCAGCAGAATCAGGACTTGAACTCAGACTCCCACCAGTTCAACACTCTTCCTCAGAAAAATCCTGATATCCATTATAAGGATTCTATCAACACATCTAGGAGGAGGCATAGCACAGTGAAAAGAACAGTAGTGTGGAGTTCAAACACCTGAGTTAAATTCTGCTACTGTCTATGAGATATTGAGCAAGTAAGGTACTTTCTGTTAGTATTCTCTTCTAAGAAAGGATTTTCATGTGTTCAGTCCCAAGCACTAAATATATAGCAGGCACTGTTCTAGAAGCTTTCAGAAATATAATACAATAATAATCAAGAGTGACATCATTTGGCTTCCATGTTAAAGGATTACTCTGGTTGTTCTGTTGGAAATAGATTATAAGGAGGAGGACGGGTGACAGGAGGGAGACAAGGGCTATTACAGTTATCCAGTGGAAGATAAGTGTGGCCGGGACCATGGTGGTGATAAAGAAAAGGGGTTAGATTCTGGATACATTTCTAATGTAAAGCCAAAAGATTTTATGATGAATTAAATATAATGATTTAAGAGACAAAGAGATTCCTAAACTTGGGATCTGATCATCTGGAAAGCTGGAATTATCAACTAGGATAAGGAAGTTTCTGGATGAAAGAGGGGTGGGAGCAAGATCTAGAGATCATTTTTGACACTGAGAAATTAGAATGTCTAAAAAGATATCCAAGTGTGGAGATACTGAGTAGAAAATTGTACATACAAATTTAGACTTTCATCTGGCTAAAGATGTGAATGTGGGAACTGTCAGCAGATAGATGGGAGAATCTATTTGTTTGCTGAAATTATGCTGTGTAGCCTCTCCAGAGGGAGAGAGAAGACTTTAAAAATGTTTTTTGAGGAGTATAAACGCACTGATTTTATTCCATCTTGGATTCAAGAATCCTGCTTTAAGAGAGTGAAGGATCCTTCAGTTTTGTACTTAATGAAAGATAATAACAAAAAATAATTTTAAGTGATGAAAAGCATATTATATACTGAATATTACTTATATTTTACTACAATGCTGACTCAAATATAGATTTCAAAGATAATTTTATATCAGTAAATAATTAGTGGGTTTCTGATGTCAGTTTCTAGTTTCTTCTTATAACATTTGTGAAAACCTTTATCTCGTTCTGCCTAAGAAAGTAGGTTATAGTGTGCATTTCTCCTTGTGTTTTCTGGTTTCTGAAAACTTGCTTATTTCCCAGTCTTTTCCCTACTGCTATGCACTGGAAATTGTCTTGTCATCTCATGGCCCTTGAAATTCAGATATGCCTTAGGTTTTCTGTGCTTTGGACCCTAGTTCACTCGTATACCAAGACCCAGGATTACTGAGGAGCCTTCTTTCTCTTTAGAGTCCTCTGCAAAATGCTGACAGCCTGGCTGCTGCTAAACCTCTGTTCTGTATTACTATAACCTTGGCACTCCTTGGGTGTCCTCTACTTCTCAGCTTTTAATCAATGATCTGATTACTTCATTTTTTATTTCTTGTCTCCTTCTACAAAGATTTTAAGGTTGATTTCAATCATTCATACAATGTGAAAGATTTTCCAGTGGCATGCCAAGAATGATTTTCTGGTGTGCAAATATCCTGAACTCTTGGCCTTCAGGGAAGCCGGGGTGGTTGGACGATCTAATCCCGGCTGGCTGGCTACCTCTTCTCTTTTCCTCAGTATGCCATACAAATATTAGCATTTGCTTTCTGTGTATAACATGATAAAGGTTTAGAAATATAGTACCTTAGAAGTTGCTAGATAAAAATAAGATTCCTTGTGACCAAAGCAAATAAGGACCCAGAATAAGATTTAAAAAAAAAAAAAAGATTTGTTATGATAGAGGAATCATAATTTTCGCTGTGAAACCTGAGAATAAATTTTCTTGTGTTCTCCTTTATGTAGTGGATAATGCCTTTAACAATGTACCTATGGTAAACACATGATAAATTTAGTGAAGCACTATTCAATAATACCAGTTTTATGATGACTTCAAACAACTTAGTGTTAGTGCTCTTCTTGGTGTTGTTGCTTAATCTAAGAGAAAATGTGGCTTATCTTGAATACTGCATGTGCTTTGGGTAATTTTTCATAAATATTATCACAAAGGAATTTTCTTTCCTGAATAATTGCTAGTCATCCAAAGGTTCAAAGAACATTCCCCAGAGGAAGCATTCAGCACAAATACCATTACATATTTAACAACCGACCAGGCAGAAAGTAAGGCTAACATTTTCTGATGAAAAATCTAATCAAGATACATATCTGAATGAAGGGCCACTTCACTTGGATAGCCAAGAAGTTACTTACGTGCAGTGCCAACTTACTTACATTTTCTTCTGATAGCAGGCTTGATTTTAAGCTGCAGATGGATGAATGGCCAATCAAACCTCAAACCTCTAGATCTGTATGGCAACTTTAAGAATTTTATAGGGCTTCCTTGATAGCTCAGTTGGTAAAGAATCCGCCTGCAATTCAGGAGATCCTGGTTCAATTCCTGGGATGGGAAGATACCCTGGAAAAGGCAGAGGCTACCCACTCCAGTATTCTTGAGCTTCCCTTGTGACTCAGCTGGTAAAGAATCTGCCTGCAACGCAGGAGACCTGGGTTTGATCCCTGGGTTGGGAAAATACCCTGAAGAAGGGAAAAGCTAACCACTCCAATATTCTGGCCTGAAGAATTCCAAAGGGTCCCAAAGTGTTGGACATGATTTATGACTTTCACATAAGAATTTTAACTTGGAAATTTTTAGGTAGGAATTGCCAATCATCTCCCAAAACAACAGAAAGTCAATTATAATGATTCATTATAAAGATGGCTTCTAATTTTGGAAAATACAGTTATATGCATGTACTTTTTGAGATAAATTTTCTATAGCCCAGGGGTAAATAAATGTCTTATCTTGTTGTGTCCAATCATTGGATATAAGCCAATTAAATATCACTTGACATCTTTCAGCTTAGATTATTTGTATATCAGAGTACTGATCTTAAACTATCCTGTCTGGCAATAACATATAGCAAGACTAACTGAATAGGGGGTTATTGCTAGGACACAATGATAAAATCCACTCATCAGTAATTAGTCAAAATGACTGGTATTGGTGACAGTTTACAACGTGCCAAGTTCTGTTCTTCTGTCTTTACATATTTTAACTAATTCCTCACAACTCTTGAGGTAAGTTACTATCTCCATGATACACATAAGGAAATTCAAGTATTGTGAGCTTATTTCACTTGCTTAAGGTCCCATAGGGCTTCCTAGGTGGTGGAGTGGTAAAGGATCTACCTGCCAGTACAGGAGATGCAAAAGACTTTGGTTAGATCCATGGGTTGAGAAGATCCTCTGGAGAAGTAACCCACTCCAGTATTCTTGCCTGGGAAGTCCCATGGGCAGAGGGGCCTGGAGGGCTATAGTCCATGGGGTTGCAAAAAGTCAGACATGACTGAGCACACATCACACACAAGGTCACACCCAGCTCCCCTAGTCTGTGGACAGAGGATCCTGGTGGGCTACAGTCTGTGAAGTTACAAAGAGTTGGACATGACTGAGTGGCTAACACTTTCACTTTCAAGGCCACATCACTGAAAAACACAGGAACTGGATTCCAACCATGGCAGTCCAGTTTTAGAGCTCACATTTTCATTATTCTTTTACACTTCCTCTCAGTGTAGAGAATTATCTTTGTATTCTCATTTTTAGGAAGTACTTGTCCATCTCAGCTGAGCAGTGTCATATCACTAACCTACAATTTCAAAGGCATAAAGAGTGAAAAAAAAAAGAAAGAAAGAAAGAAAGCACTAAAATTTACCATCATTGCTACCATCTATGTAGCCTACTTTTAGGTTTTCTGCAAACTACAGCAGTTTTACATTTCTTTGGATTTTTGTTGTTTTCTTTTGTTTGATAAAGAAGTACAACTTCCTAATTGAAATCTAATCTATTTTGTCTTTTTCCTAATTGGAAGAAAATCTGAGTACCAGGGCATTCCTGTATACATCCATCAAATTTTCTCTGAATGAAGAAATTCCAGGTAATTAATGTTTAATCAAATTTCATGCTCAGAATTATGCAAGCTATACTTAAAAAAAAAAAAAAACTCTGCAAGAAGCATTTTAGTCCTCTGTCCATGGAATTCTCCAGGCAAGAATACTGGAGCAGGTAGCCATCCCCCTCTCCAGGGGACCTTCTTGACCTAGGGACCAAACCCAGGTCTGTGCTGCAGGCAGATTCTTTATGTCTGAGCCACTAGAGAAGCCCAGTAAACCTAGGTAACACTTTGGAAATACTCTTTGGTAGTTTAGGTTTTTGAAGATTCTCAGCTTTGGTTAAAAAAAAAAAAAGGCAAAAGACAGCCCTTGAATTAACCAGTCCTGCTGTGAATGAAATCTTGGTTTTCTAAAAATTACACTTAGAATTAAGCACTTAGTAGTAAATTATTACTTAACAAGCTATCTTATCAAAGGTTAATGTGGAATTCTGTCTCCTGCCAGTTGTTTCCATTCTTTCTCAGAAAAGAGAGAACTGAAGTGAAATAGAAATCACTAATAAGTGGCACTGAAAAATGATTTCCCGACACAGCAGCAAAGTTTTGTTGATTGTTCAGAAACATCTAGGAGAGGTTTATCTTCTATACATGGAAACTATTTCCTAATGCTAATGGAAGAATCATGTTACAGCACAAACACATTTTTATGAGAGACTTTTTATAGCAATGAATTAATTTCCTTTTGTCAAGCCCTTTTCCTGTGGGTTTTTTTTTCCCCCTGCTTTTGACTCTTTTCCCTCCATTCCTCTGTTAAGCTTTTATAACAAGAGAGAGGGATGAGCCATGGATGTGACTCTCACCTGCAAATAATAGACTGGCAAAAATATAGCAAGAAAAACATTTTATCTGAGAAATTATCACAGAAGTTCACCTACTATCATGAAAAGGAGGTCACACCAAATCTCAGATGAAAAGGAACTGGAGAGCTGAAATTTTCATTAAGTGGTAGCAATTATATTGACTAGGACAGGGGACAACTAACCAGTTTACAAATTAAGAGTTTTATTTCCTTTCATATTAATTTAATATGATACCTGCTTCCTCAATTTTTACCATTTCAGGCAATTTTACTAGGTTCCAGGGATAAAATAATCTATTGAAATTGGATTCTGCCCTCACATTGTTCACAATTTAGTGAACAAGTATACATGTATAAATGGATTTTAACTTCACAATCATAGATTCAATTGTGCAAAACTGGATCCAATTCAGCAGTGGAAACCTTAATTTTGCCAATTTGAGGTATTTCTAGTTATAACTTCTAGTTTATTTCTAGATTAGTATCACTGTTATTAGGAAAGATCCCCTGGAGTAAGAAATGGCAACCCACTCCAGTATTCTTGCCTGGGAAATCCCATGACAGAGGAGTCTGGTGGGTTACAGCCCATGGGGTGGCAGGGTTGGACATGACTGAGCACGCACACACACGCGCACACACACACACACACACACACATCATTGTTGTTAACAAGTCAGTTAATTCAGGAGTCTTACTCTGCTTATCCTTTCCCTTCTTTTGGCTGCTGTCTGGTTTTGAAGGAAGCTCAGATACCTTGGTATCCTGGGAACTGTGGGGTTGTGACAGATGGAATGGCCCATTTCCAGTCTGTAGTAATCACCTGACCTCCCTGCTGAGATTTAATGTTTCCTGCTTGGTCTTGGCCACTAGCCTCTGGACCCACTGTTTCTGGAAGCTGCTGATACTTATGGGGCTGCATGGCATCCAATATCAGAGATAGAGTCTGTGTCCCGCAAGGCTCTTCTGAACCATCTGCCACTCTTCCCTCTCATGACCATGGAAAAATGTTGAATGTTGTCCCATATCACTAGAGTTTAGGGGCTTATAACAGGTGAAGCTGAGCACCAAAGTATTGATGCTTTTGAAGTGTGGTGTTGGAGAAGACTCTTGAGAGTCCCTTGGACTGCAAGGAGATCCAACCAGTCCATTCTGAAGGAGATCAGCGCTGGGTGTTCTTCGGAAGGAATGATGCTAAAGCTGAAACTCCAGTACTTTGGCCACCTCATGTGAAGAGTTGACTCATTGGAAAAGACTCTGCTGCTGGGAGGGATTGGGGGCAGGAGGAAAAGGGGATGAGATGGCTGGATGGCATCACTGACTCAATGGACGTGAGTTTGAGTGAACTCCAGGAGTTGGTGATGGACAGGGAGGCCTGGTGTGATGGACAGGGAGGCCTGGCATGCTGCAATTCATGGGGTCGCAAAGAGTCGGGTATGACTGAGCAACTGAACTGAATTGAACTGAACAGGTCTTTACATCCCCTACCTATTTGCTTTACTATTCCAACCACTGCTCTATTCTGTCTAAAAGGTGGACAGAATTTCCCATGGCCTTCCTTCAGAGTAAGACACAAATCTCTGCTTTTGGGTCCCCAAAATTGATATATAGTTTATATTCTAAGCCAGATTTGGATAGAGGGAGTCATGTGATCCCTTCACCTTCTCCCAAACCTCCTTTTTTGTATCTCCTATTCTTATATAGTTTCTCTCTCTTGCCTCTCTGCATGGTGGGAAAATCATTTATAGATCAACAGGCATTTACCTGCATTTTGGTGAATGATGTAAAAGGCTGCTGCTGCTGCTGTTAAGTAACTTCAGTCATGTCCAACTCTGTGTGATTCCATAGACAGCAGTCTACCAGGCTCCTCTGTCCCTGGGATTCTCCAGGCAAGAATACTGGAGTGGGTTGCCATTTCCTTCTCCAATGCATGCATGCATGCTAAGTTGCTTCAGTTGTGTCTGACTCTGTGTGACCCTATGGACAGCAGCCCACCAGGCTCCTTCATCCACAGGATTCTCTAGGCAAGAATACTGCAGTGGGTTGCCATTGCCTTCTCCCATGTAAAAGGTTGAAACCTTCAAAAGGCTTTCTCTCTTCATTTCTGCAGTAACATCTAATCCTGAGGACAATGAAGGCAGAAAGTCCTCACTGCTGGATCTATTAGAATCAAAAATGCATGGAAAATATGACCCAGGATTCCCACTCCTGAGCATATACCCTGAGAAAACCATTATTGAAAAAGACACATGATGTGATGACCAATAGTCATCACAGCACTATTTAAAATAGCCAGGACATGGAAAAAACCTAGATGTCCATCGACAGATGAATGGATAGAGAAGTTTCAGTACATATATACGATGGAATACTACTCAGCCATAAAAAGGAATGCATTTGATTCAGTTCTAATGAGGTGGATGAACCTAGAGCCTATTAAACAGAGTGAAGTAAATCAGAAAGAGAAAGACAAATATCCTATATTAATGCATGTGTATGGCATCTAGAAAGATGGTACTGATACAGGACAGCAATGGACGTGCAGACATAGAGAACAGAACTGTGGACACAGAGTGGGGAAGAAGCAGGTGGGATGAATTGAGAGAGTAGCATTGAAACATATACATCACCATATGTAAAACTGCATAGTCAGCATAAATTTGCTCTATGATTCAGGGAGCTCAAATCTGGTGCCCTGTGACAGCCTAGATGGGTGGAATGGGGTAGTAGGTTTAAGAGAGAGAGGATATATGTATACCTATGGCTGATTCATATTGACGTATGGCAGAAACCCACACAATACTATAAAGAAATTATCTTCCTATTAAAAATAGATAAATTTTTTAAATAGAAAAAAAAATACATGGTAAAAGAATCTAACTAGTGCTGTTATAGGCATACAATGCGTTTGCCTCTCTGCTAAGTCACCAGCTACTTTTGATACATGACTTATCTTCTTCCAGCTAATACATGATATCAGGCATATAAAACTCAAAAGGATCATTTATACATGTAATAGGGTGTTCAAAAGGAATTCTTCCTCTCTCTTGGTTTTGGTTAGGCCCACCTACTCAGATTCCACAGTAAGTTGCTACACTATACTAATAGGACTTTTAAAGTGGTAGAAAAGCGTTTTGTGACCTCCTCATTAACCTCTATTCTAGGAAACAGTCTGAGGAGTCTGGGGCAAGTTAGTAGGAAATTATAGTCTTTCTCTGGTGAGAATTGTTGATATGCTATGTGTGTGAAGGTAATCCAGAAAGACTCAAGAATATTTGAATGATTAAGGGAATATGGTAGACCATGGTATGACTCACACCCAAGTGATTTACTCACACCCAAGAGATCATACTCACACCCATGGTATGACTCACACCCAAGAGACTCACACTACCACTTTACAAGTCCTATTTGTATAGTGTGGAGGACTATTTTTTTTTTTTTTTCTAACAGGAACCAGATAACAAAGGAGACCTGCCCAAGATCTGATTGATAGACAAGGAAAGAATTAGGCACTCTGAGTGTGTCTATTTGGCATTAAGTGGTAAGAAGGAAAAGTTGTTTTATAGCTGCATCCTATAATCTCACTTGTCTTAAATATTAAGATATAAAACATATAAAGCCCTACCCTTCAACAAACACACAGAGAAAGGAAAGCAAAGAGGACAAAAAATTTAAAAAGTACTCTTTCTATTTTCAGAATTAAAACATTCCCCACCTAAAATTCTTGTAAAAGTTACTCCCAAAATTTGAAGGTAAAAAGCATGTCTAGAAACAAACAAACAAAAAAATCTCTTATTCCTAGAAACATAAAATGATTCTGGTTCCAAGTAAAATGGAGGAAGCACACTTGATCCTGTCCCTTCCACTGAATGCAGCTATAAAACGTGGACAGCACAGTTGGAGCAACTACTTGAAAACTTAGAAAAGAATACAGGAGTTGGAGGAAAAACACCAGAATTCAAAGTATCACCAAACTAGTGGTGGGTTCACAATTTTATTTTGTTCTGGTATGACCTGTTCTGGACACAAGGCAGTTTGAAACCTAGAAGTAGGTTTACTGTGGAAAGAGAAAGCTAGAGGAGAGGCCCTCTAGCTCTGTATCAAGGAGCAGGAAAGGAGTTCCCTAACACTCAGAGAAAATAGGGAACACTCCTTCATAAGATTGGAAACAAGAAAAGGATGCCAACTCTCACCACTCCTATTCAATATCACACTGGAAGTCCTAGCTAGTACAATAAAGTAAGACTATGTAAAAAGCATACAGACTGGAAAGTAAATAAAACCATTCCTATTTACTGACAACATGTTTTTCTATATATAAAATCCCAAGAAGTCTACCAAAAAAGTAACTTTTTGAGCTTTTGAGTTTAGCAAGTTCATAGCATAAAAAGTAAAACTAAAGAATCTTTTACAAGTGGTTGACCAGATTTCCCAGCACCACTTGTTAAAGAGATTGTCTTTAATCCATTGTATATTCTTGCCTCCTTTGTCAAAGATAAGGTGTCCATATGTGCATGGATTTATCTCTGGGCTTTCTATTTTATTCCATTGATCTATATTTCTGTCTTTGTGCCAGTACCATACTGTCTTGATAACTGTGGCTTTGTAGTAGAGCCTGAAGTCAGGTAGGTTGATTCCTCCAGTTCCATTCTTCTTTCTCAAGATGGCTTTGGCTATTCGAGGTTTTTTGTATTTCCATACAAATTGTGAAATTATTTGTTCTAGCTCTGTGAAGAATACCGTTGGTAGCTTGATAGGGATTGCACTGAATCTATAAATTGCTTTGGGTAGTATACTCATTTTCACTATATTGATTCTTCCAATCCATGAACATGGTATATTTCTCCATCTATTAGTGTCCTCTTTGATTTCTTTCACCAGTGTTTTATAGTTTTCTATATATAGGTCTTTAGTTTCTCTAGGTAGATATATTCCTAAGTATTTTATTCTTTCCATTGCAATGGTGAATGGAATTGTTTCCTTAATTTCTCTTTCTGTTTTCTCATTATTAGTGTATAGGAATGCAAGGGATTTCTGTGTGTTGATTTTATATCCTGCAACTTTACTATAATCATTGATTAGTTCTAGTAATTTTCTGGTGGAGTCTTTAGGGTTTTCTATGTAGAGGATCATGCCATCTGCAAATAGTGAGAGTTTTACTTCTTCTTTTCCAATTTGGATTCCTTTTATTTCTTTTTCTGCTCTGATTGCTGTGGCCAAAACTTCCAAAACTATGTTGAATAGTAATGGTGAAAGTGGGCACCCTTGTCTTGTTCCTGATTTTAGAGGAAATGCTTTCAATTTTTCACCATTGAGGATAATATTTGCTGTGGGTTTGTCATATATAGCTTTTATTATGTTGAGGTATGTTCCTTCTATTCCTGCTTTCTGGAGAGTTTTTATCATAAATGGATATTGAATTTTGTCAAAGGCTTTCTCTGCATCTATTGAGATAATCATATGGTTTTTATTTTTCAATTTGTTAATGTGGTGTATTACATTGATTGATTTGCAGATATTGAAGAGTCCTTGCATCCCTGGGATAAAGCCTAGAACACTTTCTAACACCATACACAAAAATAAACTCAAAATGGATTAAAGATCTAAACGTAAGACCAGAAACTATAAAACTCCTAGAGGAGAACATAGGCAAAACACTCTCTGACATACATCACAGCAGGATCCTCTATGACCCACCTCCCAGAGTATTGGAAATAAAAGCAAAAATAAACAAATGGGACCTAATTAACCTTAAAAGCTTCTGCACATCAAAGGAAACTATTAGCAAGGTGAAAAGGCAGCCTTCAGAATGGGAGAAAATAATAGCAAATGAAGCAACCGACAAACAACTAATCTCAAAAATATATAAGCAACTCCTACAGCTCAACTCCAGAAAAATAAATGACCCAATCAAAAAATGGGCCAAAGAACTAAATAGACATTTCTCCAAAGAAGACATACAGATGGCTAACAAACACATGAAAAGATGCTCAACATCACTCATTATCAGAGAAATGCAAATCAAAACCACTATGAGGTACCATTTCACACCAGTCAGAATGGCTGCGATCCAAAAGTCTACAAGCAATAAATGCTGGAGAGGGTGTGGAGAAAAGGGAACCCTCTTACACTGTTGGTGGGAATGCAAACTAGTACAGCCACTATGGAGAACAGTGTGGAGATTCCTTAAAAAACTGGAAATAGAACTGCCTTATGATCCAGCAATCCCACTGCTGGGCATACACACTGAGGAAACCAGAAGGGAAAGAGACACATGTACCCCAATGTTCATCGCAGCACTGTTTATACTAGCCAGGACATGGAAGCAACCTAGATGTCCATCAGCAGATGAATGGATAAGAAAGCTGTGGTACATATACACAATGGAGTATTACTTAGCCATTAAAAAGAATACATTTGAATCAGTTCTAATGAGGTGGATGAAACTGGAGCCTATTATACAGAGTGAAGAAAGCCAGAAAGAAAAACACCAATACAGTATACTAATGCATATATATGGAATTTAGAAAGATGCTAACAATAACCCTGTGTACGAGACAGCAAAAGAGACACTGATGTATATAACAGTCTTATGGACTCTGTTGCAGAGGGAGAGGGTGGGAAGATTTGGGAGAATGGCATTAAAATTAAAAAAAAAAGTAAAACTAAAAAATCAATGGTATTCCTATACACTGTACAAGCAATAAAGAACTGGAAACCAAAATAAAAACACAAGGTCATTTACAGTAGCTCAAAAATGAGGTGCTTCAATATAAATCTAACAAAATATACATGGTCTATTTTCTAAAACTACAAACACTGATGAAAGAAAAAACAATTTGAAAAATAAATTAATAAAGACCTAATAGACATCCAGATTCATGGATTGCAGGACTCAACAATAGTAAAGATGTTAATTCTTCCCAAATTGATCTACAGATTTAATGCAATCTTAACTAAATCCCAGCAATTTTTGTAGCTATAGACAAATTTATTTTAAAACTTATATTTTAAAAAGAAACTAAACAGCTAAAGAAATTTTGAGAAATAGGAATAAAATCAAAATATCTCACTACTCAATCTTAAAATTTCTATAAAGCTACAGTAATCATAACAGTATGGTATTGTTAACAAGATACACACATAGGTCAGTGTATAGAATGAAGTCCAGAAATAGACCTTCAAAAATATGACCAGTTTATTTTTGCAAAGATAATCATTTCAATAAGTGGTATTATGAAATTCAGAAATATATATGCAGAAATAAAAATAAAATTTAAACTTCACTCCTTATACAAAAATTACCTCTAAATGGATCATATTAATAGATCTAAATGTAGAACATAAAACTATAAATGTTCAATACAAAAACAAAAAGAAGGTCTTTTTGATCTTGGGTTAAGCAAAGAGTTGTTAGATGTAAGACCAAAAGCACAGTTCTTAAAATAAAAATTAATAAATTGGACTTCATAAATATTAAAAATATTTGCCCTGCAAAAGATACTCTTCAGAAAGTGAAGAGAAGCTACAGACTGGGGTAAATATTTAAAATATTTGTAAATCATATACTTAACAAACAACTTTTATCCAGAATATAAAAAGAATTCTCATGTACTACAATATCAGATAGCTCAATTTGAAAAATGTGCAAAAGATTTGAACAAAAACTTCACCAAAGAGAATATAAGAGAGACAAGTAAGCATCATAATGATGTTCAACATCATTAGCCATTAAAGAAATGCAAATCAAAATCAAAGTGAGATACCAGTACACACATTTAGAATGACTAAAATTAGAAATACAGGATTTCCCTGGTGGTCCAGTGGTTAAGAATCCATCTGCCAATGCAGGGGACATGGTTTGATCCTTGGTCCAGGAAGATCCCACATATCATGAGGTAACTAAGCCCATGGGCCATGACTACTGAGCCTGCTATTTGGAGCACATGAGCCTGTGTACCGTGATCATGGAAGCCCGTGTATCTGGAGCCTGTGCTCTGCAACAAGCTGCCACAATGAGAAGCTCTTGCACTACAACAAAGAGTAGCCCTCAGTCACCACAATTAGAGAAAGCCTGTGTATAGCTACAAAGACCCAGTGCAGCCAAATAAATGAATAATTTAAAAATATTAGAAATATGGATATACAAAGAGTTGACAAGAGTATAAAACAAATGAAACTCTCGTATGAAGTTGCTTCAGTTTTGTCTGACTCTTCACAACCCCATGGACTGTAGCCGACCAGGCTCCTCTGTCCATGGGCTTCTCCAGGCAAGAATACTGGAGTGGGTTGCCATTTCCTTCTCCAGAAACTCACACTTAGAAATATAAATAACGATAATAACCATACAACACAGCAAATCCACTCCTCACTATTTACCCTTGAGAAATTTTATATTCACACAAAAGCCTGTACATTAATGTGTATAGCAAATTAATAATTGCCAAAACTGGAAGGAATTCAATGTCCTTCAAAGGATAAACATCCTGCAGCACATCCATATAATGGAATACTACTCAGCAATAAAAAGAAATAAACAACGAATGTGAAAAGCTGACTCACTGGAAAAGACCCTGATGCTGGAAAAGATTGAAGGCAGGAGGAGAAGGGGATGACAGAGGACGAGATGGTTGGATGGCATCACCGACTCAAGCTCTGGGAAATGGTGAAGGACAGGGAAGCCTGGCGTGCTGCAGTCCATGAGGTTGCAAAGAGTCCAACACGCATGAGCAACTGAACAACAACAGCATACAACTTGGATGAATTTCAGAGGCACAACATTAAGTGAAAGGAGAGATTCTGAAAAGGTCACATATCATATGATTCCATTTATAGGACATTCTTGAAATGATAAAGCTATAATGATAGAGAACAGATCTGTGGCTGCCAGGAGTTAGGGATGAGGTGAAAGTGCCTATAGGGGACAGTACGAAAGAGTCTGGGGGCAATGGAACAGTTCTGTATACTGATTGCGTTGATAGTTATACAAATCTATGCATACATTAAAATTTTGCTCACCAAAAGGTCAATTTTACTTTGTTAATTCAAAAATTAAAATAAAATAGAGGAGGGGGAAGTGGCTGGGAAATTTCTTATTCACTCCCTTTACTTTCTGGTAATAGACAATAGTTTGCCAACAACTTTTAGCCAGGCTAGATTGTCTGACCAGACATGTATTAAATTGTCTAGCCACGATGTGTCTCTTAATCACACCAGCACATTACTGAAGGTGTTCTCCAAGAATTACAAAAGAACTTCCAAAAAATTTGCCAGAGTAAGAACTGCCAAAAAAAAAAAAAAAAAACCCACTCAGAGAAGCCAGGTTCTGTTATTCTTGGCAAGCTTAATTGCCAAACCAAACCCTACCAATTACAAGGTAGTATTTACATGGGATTGGAATGATTTTCCTTCCTACCAAGGGAATGGAGCACTTACCTATTGCTGATTTAAATACGTCAAACTGAACGTTGTTTCTGTTGGGAAATAAAGACCTCAATTTATTGCTCAATTCTGATTTCAAAGTTAGCTTTACCACTATAAAGACCACAAAACTAGGCATCTTTTTAGATATATCATGACTACATAAAGGGCAAATTTGGGAGAAAAAATGCTCAGAAAACCTGTACCTTGGTCATGTATATGGGTTGGTAATATTATATCATGTCTTTGTTGAAATAATACATAAAGTCTCAACAAAAAATATAAATAAATGTTGATTTATTCTTAAGATGAAAATACTCAACAACCCTAGGAGAAATAAGTTGTTTATCAGAGTAAAAATAATGAAATGAAAAAACAAGACTATTTCTTGAACAGCAGGTAGAAAATACCCACCCTCACAAAAGTCAGGTCTTTAGAAGTGTTCGGTGTTAAGACAAAATGTCAGTAAGTAGGTCACTGAGTGCAGAACCTCGTGTAACCTATCCAGTTCTTTCTAACTACAAATGTACTAAGTCACATTTCATAATTCAGTAACTATTCATAATCCAACTTGTATCCACCACAGCAATTAAAACATTCCAGATTTGAATGTCCTCTTTAGCTTGCTAATACAGATACAGCAAAAGTGAACACACATTCTTATAGCAATGGTCATGCAGTCATGCATGACATACTATTTAGCATATCCTCCTGGGAATACCAGGCCACTTTACCTGTCTCCTGAGAAATCTGTATGTAGGTCAAGAAGCAACAGTTACAACTGGACATAGAACAACAGATTGGTTCCATTGGGAAAAGATTACAACAAGGCTATATATTATCACCCTGCTTATTTAACTTATATGCAGAGTACATCATGAGAAACGCTGGGCTGGATGAAGCACAAATTGGAATCAAGATTGCTGGGAGAAATACTGATAACTTCAGATACACAGATGACACCACCCTTATGGCAGAAAGTGAAGAAGAACTAAAGGGCTTCTTGATGAAAGTGAAAGAGGAGAGTGAAAAAGTGGGCTTAAAACTCAACATTCAAAAAACTAAGATCATGGCAACCGGTCCCATAACTTTATGGCAAATAGATGGGAAAACAATGGAAACGGTGACAGACTTTATTTTGGGGGGGGGCCTCCAAAATCACTGCAGATGGTGACTGCAGCCATGAAATTAAAAGATGCTGCTTGCTCCTTGGAAGAAAAGCTATGACCAACCTAGACAGCATATTAAAAAGCAGAGACATTACTTGGCCAACAAAGGTCCACCTAGTCAAAGCTATGGTTGTATGCAGGTCAGGAAGCAACAGTTAGAACTGGACATGGAACAACAGACTGGTTCCAAATAGGAAAAAGAGTTCGTCAAGGCTGTATATTGTCACCCTGTTTATTTAACTTATATGCAGAGTACATCATGAGGAACGCTTGGCTGGAAGGAACACAAGCTGGAATCAAGATTGCCGGGAGAAATATCAATAACCTCAGATATGCAGATGACACCACCCTTATGGCAGAAAGTGAAGAGGAAAAGCCTCTTGATGAGAGTGAAAGAGGAGAGTGAAAAAGTTGGCTTAAAGCTCAACATTCAGAAAACGAAGATCATGGCATCTGGTCCCACCACTACATGGTAAATAGATGGGAAAACAGTGGAAACAGTGTCAGACTTTATTTTTCTGGACTCCAAAATCACTGCAGATGGTGACTGCAGCCATGAAATTAAAAGACTATTTTACTCCTTGGAAGGAAAGTTATGACCAACCTAGATAGCATATTCAAAAGCAGAGACATTACTTTGCCAACAAAGGTCTGTCTAGTCAAGGCTATGGTTTTTCCTGTGGTCATATATGGATGTGAGAGTTGGACTGTGAAGAAGGCTGAGCGCTGAAGAATTGATGCTTTTGAACTGTGGTGTTGGAGAAGACTCTTGAGAGCCCTTGGACTGCAAGGAGATCCAACCAGTCCATTCTGAAGGAGATCGGCCCTGGGATTTCTTTGGAAGGAATGATGCTAAAGCTGAAACTCCAGTACTTTGGCCACCTCATGCGAAGAGTTGACTCATTGGAAAAGACTCTGATGCTGGGAGGGATTGGGGGCAGGAGGAGAAGGGGACGACAGAGGATGAGATGGCTGGATGGCATCACTGAGTCGATGGATGTGAGTCTGAGTGAACTCCGGGAGTTGGTGATGGACAGGGAGGCCTGGCGTGCTGCGATTCATGGGGTCGCAAAGAGTCGGACACTACTGTGCGACTGATCTAATCTGATGGTTTTTCCAGTAGTCATGTATGATGTGAGAATTGAACTATAAAGAAAGCTGAATGCTGAAGAATTGATGCTTTTGAACTGTGGTGTTGGAGAAGACTCTTGAGAGTCCCTTGGACTGCAAGGAGGTACAACCAGTCAATCCTAAAGTAAATCAGTTCTGAATATTCATTGGAAGGAATGATGCTGATGTTGAAACTCCAGTACTTGGGCCACCTAATGAAAAGAACTGACTCACTAAAAAAGACTCTGATGCTGGGAAAGATTCAAGGCAGGAGGAGAAAGGGACAACAGAGGATGAGATGTTCAGATGGCATCACTGCCTCGATGGACATGGGTTTGAGCAAGCTCTGGGAATTGGTGATGGACAGGGAAGCCTGGCATGCTGCAGTTCATGGTGTCACAAAGAGTCAGACATGTCTGAGTGACTAAAATGAACCCCCCCCCAATTATTTTACAAATAATTCTTTTCAACAGGGTGATGTCTGAGATAATGACATTTATACTCAGCAGGATTTGGATATCTATTCAAGGCTTAGCAGTCCCAACAAATGCTGTTTTTTAAAAGTGCTGCCTGGATGGCTTGAAAAAATGAATCAAAAGTAGTACTTGTTAATATAAATATTAATATACTTAAGAAAAGAATATAAAAAGTGAGCTAGAATTTTTAAAGAATTAAAATTAGCATGTATAAGGCTTAAACAACTTGTTTATTCAGTAACAACAGAAAAAACGGCAATAAAATTTGAAATTAAAAAAAGTATCTGTTTTTGTGTGTGTGTGATGTGTGTGCTTACTTATGCATAAATGGAAAGCTTTTTTTCCTACTTGTAGGAGAGATGGGCAAAGGAGAAAACTGCTACTCTCCTTAAAAGGAAGCTCTATAATATGCCTGGCCAGGTTCTGGAGCTTCTAGAGAAGGGGAAGTAATTAATCCCAAACCTTTACAGTTGAGCTCTCTTAACCTATGGCAATTCACTGCCAGCACTCCACACATGGGTCAATAGTTCTTCCCTCAAATACATCTCCTCTCTCTTGATCCCTGATCTATACACGTTTTTTTTTAGATTAGCATTATTAATTAGATTGAAAAATAATATGACAGTTAATATATCCAACAAAAATAGTAAAGTTGGCTAACAAAGTCCAAAATTAACAGAAACCAGCATAAGATGCTGGTAAATTTCTTTCTCTTTTCCATTGGCCCATGTTCCAAGGTTTGTAACGTTTGAGTCAGGGACAAGGGAGATTCTTTCCCTTTGAAAGATTTACTTGTATTCTCAGGTCCTTCCTTTCCATGCAGGCTTTCTGTACTGCTTATACACTTCAAATAACAACCCCTATTTTCTGCACACCATCTTGTACCAAGTACTCCCTGAATTAATAAGCTGAGGCTCAGGGACATTGCCAGATAAGGCAATGGCACCCTACTCCAGTACTCTTGCCTGGAAAAATCCCATGGACGGAGGAGCCTGGTAGGCTGTGGTCCATGGGGTCGCTAAGAGTCGGACACGACTGAGCAACTTCACTTTCCCTTTTCACTTGCATGTGTTGGAGAAGGAAATGGCAACCCACTCCAGAATTCTTGCCTGGAGAATCCCAGGGATGGGGGAGCCTGGTGGGCTGCCGTCTATGAGGTCGCACAGAGCTGGCCACGACTGAAGCGACTTAGCAGCAGCAGCAGCAGGAGGGAGGTTGCATAACTGCTCATGGTATGTCTAACAACCCAGCAGGGATTCTGGCCGAGGTCTGTGTGATGGCTTGAGGTCCACGGGACTCCTATAGACAAGGAGACCATACATACTGGTTTACTCTGTACAGTCCACATGGATGCCTATTCCATTTGATATGGGATTTTTCCCCTGTCCTTTTTCATAGTCAAAAGCATCCCAATCTTATTAATAAAAGATAGGATGGCCCTGCCTTTGGAACACTGATTGATATCACAAAAGATAGAAATGTGTCTTGGTTTCTTTTTCTGTCTCTACAATGTTGCCCTCAACTGATTTTCCTTTTCTTGTCACGTGTGACTACAGCCTTTCTTGGGGCTTCCCTTCCAAGTTGGTGCTCTGACAGCTTCTCTTTGTTAGACGTTTATGATAAATTTGAGATATGCCCACCAAGATACCCAAGTGTAAGAGAGCAATTTATTGGGCATGAAAAAAAGAGGATAGTTAATAAAAGCTTCCAAAATCATGCCCCCAGTGGTTTATTTTGACAGGAATAAAGAAGGAAAATTGGACTAAACTTTACAAAGTGCCCATAATGCAAAACATACTATGCCAAGACTCTTACATGAGCACATTTCTCCTTTTGCCAATGAGAAAACTGAGATTCAAAAAGATTAAGTAATCTTACCAGGGCTTGAATAAGGATCCTAACTTTCATAGGTCTGACTCACATGCCTTACTTTCAACATGCTGCCTCCTAAATAAATGCAAACATAATACATTCACACATCAATATAAAAATGTTGCTGACTGGTTTAAGTGTTATGTATTCTATATTTAAAGAGTCTGTATTTTTCCAAAGCATTTTTGACCTATATGCTGATTTCTGTGTCACAAAGCCATGTGTTGACATGAAATGAGCTTGTGGTAACCAGACCTATATTTATTTCTCATTTTGTTTCCTAAAGAATTACCAGTGATGCACATGCTTTTGTGATTAGCTTTGGTTGTTTTGGTTTTGAGTGAGGACTCTTTATAATTGTCATTATTAGAGACAATTCTGTGAATTGGTGTTTTAAAAATGAACTTATAAAGAATGACCAAGGTAAAGATTCCCTTTAAAATTTAACAACACCAATATTTACTCACCACCCACCTATAATCAAACATGTGGGTTATGTAAAATCAGTTCTTGAATGGTTTCTTTCAGATATACATTCTCTTAATACCGTAAAAGTCCATGAAAAAACAGCTTTCAGTTTGCTGTATGTACTAAAAGAGCCTACAAAAGACATGGAGCTGAAGTAGAGAAGTACAAGCAAGAAAGGTCATATTTCTGTCAATTGTCCAAATTGCTCAGTGCCAGCTCAGATGTAGCCTGAGCTACTTTTCTTCACAGTTTACTGTCACCAGACTTGAGTCTGATTGTAGACCCCTGCCAGAAACAAAAGACATTTTTTTCTTCTTATATTCTGTTTGAGAATACAACTCCCATGTGAATTTGGTGGTAGCCCTCAATACAACTCTCTCTATTTCTCCCAGCCCTCCATATACACAAAGGTTCTGTTTTGTGGTCCCTGTGGCACTTTTGTGAATCTGGGGACATGCCAAATACTGACTCAGAATGTTTCAAAAGCCAAAATCAGGGCACTGAACATCTCGGGTCCAGATGCAGAAAAAGCCTGCCATTAGCCAGGTTACCTCTGGAATCTATCTTTTGCCCCCAGGTAAACTAGAAGGACGGAGAAGGCGATGGCACCCCACTCCAGTACTCTTGCCTGGAAAATCCCATGGACGGAGGAACCTGGTAGGCTGCAGTCCATGGGGTCGCGAAGAGTCGGACACGACTGAGCTACTTCACTTTCACGTTTCACTTTCATGCACTGGAGAAGGAAATGGCAACCCACTCCAGTGTTCTTGCCTGGAGAATCCCAGGGACGGGGGAGCCTGGTGGTAGGCCATCTATGGGTTCGCACAGAGTTGGACACGACTGAGGTGACTTAGCAGTAGCAGCAGCAGCAAACTAGAAGGAAACAAAATTTCACATCAGGACTTGTGACCAAGGAAAATTGTGAAGTAGATCAAGTCTCCCCCTACAACTCCGTCAACATCAGAATTCTAATCTTCTTGACCTTAAGCTAGAAATAGAACTTTGGCAGGAATTTTATATAATAGGCAGAACAGTGGTCAGGAGACCAGGCGCTTTGGCTAGTTCTGCCATCACCTTGCCCTGTGACCTTGGGGAAAGCACTGTAACCCCCAAGTGTTCAGCAGCTTCATTTGTTGAAGTAAGATGAACTTGATGTTTTCTGAGTTTCCTTTAGCTCAGGAATTAGAGAATTTTCTGATTTTACGATTAACCAGTACTTGCTAATGTACCAGTGAGATAGGAATAAATGTGGTGTGGCCTTCTTCACTATTTCCCATTTCTAATGACTCTTTCCACATCCCTGATCACATGTGAACACCAAGTACAGCTATTTGTTGTGTCTTTCTCCTATGAAATATAAAGTTCTTTGAGGATAATGCATGCCTTATCCATTTCTACATTCCTTTTAGATCGGGCATGATGCCTGACACATACTAGATACTAAGAAAAAGAGGTTCAACTATTTCTTGCCAACCAATGGCTATAACTGAAGACCATTTAAGAAGGCAGGATGGCCCCACAGAATCAAGATGGTGGAATAGAAAGATCCTGAGCCCATCTCCTCCCAGGGAAACATCAAAACTACAACTACATACAGAACAACTCTCTCTAAGAATGATCTGGACTGGCAGAACAACCACTCTACAATTAAGTATGTTTTTAAAACCATATTGAAATGAATAGCAGGGGCAGAGAAGTAATCTAGACAGGACCTACACCCCCAGTACAGGGACTCACAAAAAAGAAGGGATATCACAAACTCAGAGGTCTTCTCTATAAAGTAAAGGTTTGCCTCATAGTGGACACCCTATCCCTAGGGTCTGACACCAGGAAGGTGAGCTCCCATAACTGGCTGAAAATGAGCAGAGTTTAAGTCCATAAGAGCTGTAGGAAACCAATATTTTGCTCTTAAAGGGGTTGAACACTAACTCGTTTCCTCTAAGTTCTAGTACAGAAGCAGCAGATTGAATAGCACCTGGCACTCTAGCTATCCTGTCAAGACTGTATTAGCAGTCCCCTGGGCCATACCTGGTTCTGGCTCCAACAAACCCACCAAGTCAGCAGCCCCTGTCCCACCCTAGAAAATCCCCAACCCTTAATAAGATTCAGCTCCAGCCCTCCCACCAAGATGGCAGCACCTGGTATCTCCCACAAAAGCCCTGGCCTGTGCTCACTTCAGCCCTCCCATTAAAGCACACGCTTTCTGCATATGAATGGCCTACACAAGGTCACAACTTCAAGACAAATAGAGGTAACTGCTTTACCCAACTCATAGAAACAGAAAGATCAAACAAAATAATAAATTAGTTTCAAATGAAAGAGTAAGATAAAACCTAAGAAAAATCCTAATGAAATGGCGGTAAGTAATTTATCTAATAAAGGGTTCAAAGTTATGGTCCTAATGATGCACACTAAACTCAGCAAATGAGAAATGCAGTGAGAACTTCAATAGATTTAGAAAATGTTTTAAAAACCAGAGTAGAACAGAACAACTGAAATGAGAAATACATTAGAGTCAACAGCAGATTAAATGATACTGAAAAATGTATAAGTGACCTGGAAGATAGAATGATGGAAATGACCCAATCAGAAGACCATTAAACATTAAATTTAAAAAATGAGGATAGTTTAAGGGACATCTGGAACAACACCAAGTATACTAATATTTGCATGATAGGGGTCTCAGAAGCAGAAGAGAGAGAGAAAGGGTCAGAAAATGCATCTGATAATTAATGGCTGAAAATCTCCTTAACCTAGGAAAGGAAAGAGATATCCAGGTCCAGGATAACCAGGCCCAAAAGTTAAAAACAGAATTTTTAAGGCAGCAAGAGAAAAACAAGTCACACACAAGGAAATTACCAAAAGGCTATCAACTCATTTTTTTACCAGAAACTTTGCCAGCCAGAAGGGAGTGGCATGATATATTTAAAGCATTGAAAGAAAAAACCCTAAAACCAAGGATATTCTACCAGGCAAGTTGATCATTCAGAACTAAAGGAGAGATAGGGTTTCCCAGACAAGCAAAAACAAAAGAGTTCATCACCACTAAACCAGACTTATAAGAAATGCTAAAGGGTCTTCATTAAAAAAAAAAAGAAGAAAATGCCATAACCAGAAATAAGAACTATATGGGGAAAAACCAAACACCTCAGTGGTAAAGTCAAATGTATACAAAGGAAGCGGATCAACCACTTAAAATGCTAATACGAAGGTTAAAGGACAAAAGACATAAACCAACTATAACTACAATAAATGGTTAAGGGATACACAAAATAAAAAAAATGTAAAATATGCTGTCAAAAACCTAAAATGTTTACCAGGGGAAAAAGGGAGGAAGGATGAACTGGGAAATTGGGATTGCCATATACACACTACCATGTATAAAATAGATAACTGATAAGGACCTACTGTACAGCACAGAGAACTCTACTCAGTACTCTATAATGACCTATATGGGGAAAGAGTCTAAAAAAGAGTGAATATATGCATATGTATAACTGGCTTACTTTGCTCTACACCTGAAACTCACACAATATTATAAATCAAATATATGCCAATAAATTTTTTTTAAAAATTGAAGGGGAGAATTTTTAAAATGGAGAGGTTTTACAATGTTTTTGAACTTAAGTAACCAACAACTTAAAACAGATAGCTATATACATAGGTCAACATATATGAACTTCATGAAAACCACAAACCAAAGACCTACAATAGACACACACAAAATAAAGACAAAGGAACCCAAACACAACACTAAAGAAAATCATCAAACAAAAAGAAATAGACTAAGGGAAGAAACACATAAGAACTGCAAAAACAAAAAAGAAACTAGAAAACAATCAACAAAATGTACATACCTATCAACAATCATTTTAAATATAAATGGACAGATCGCTCCAATCAAAAGACAAAGAATGGCTGGATAATAAAACAACAAACAAGATTATATATATATATATATATATATATACATACACACACACACATACATACTGCCTACAAGAGACTCACTTCAGAGCTAAAGATACACAAAGACTGAAAGTGAAAAGATATTTCATGCAAATGGAAACAAACAAACAGAAAGCTTAAGCAAAACTCATATTAGAAAAAATGTACTTAAGACAAGGCTATTAACAAAATATAAAAAAAGGGCATCACATAACAATAAAGTGGTCAATCCAAGAGACAATAGAATATTTGTAAATACATATGTGTCCAACATAGGAGCACCTAAATATATAAAGCAAATACAAATAGACAGAAAGGGAGAAATTGACAGTAATACAATGATAATACCCCTACTTACATCATTCCAGACAGAAAATCAATAAGGAAACAGTGGCCTTAAATGTCATATTGAACCTAATAGATATCTACAGAACATTCCAACCAAAAACAGCAGAATACACATCATTTTTTTCAAGTGTATATGAAACATTCTCCAGGATAGATCACATGCTAAACCATAAAACAAGTCTCAGTAACTTTAACAAGACTGAACTCATAGTAAGCATCTTTACCAAACCACAATATATAAAACTAGAAATCAATTCTACAAAGAAAAAATTTAAGAAAAAACAAAAACACATGGAGTCTAAACATCCATACAATCCAGTAATTCCACATCTGGGTATTTATGCAAAGAATATAAAAACACTAATTTGAAAAGATGACTTTCCAGGAATTCCCTGGCTGTCCAGTGGTTAGGTCTCCATATTTTCACTGCTGAGGGCCCGGGTCCAATCCCAGGTCGAGGAACTAATATCCCACAAGCTGCATGGCACAGCAAAAAAAGAAAAAAATGAAAAGATATGTGCATCCCAATATTCATTGCAACATTATTTACAATAGCCAAGATATGGAAGCAACCTAAGTGTCCATCAACAGATGAATGGATAAACAAAGTAAAGAAGATTGTGTGTGTGTGTGTGTGTGTGTGTGTGTGTGTGTGTGTGTGTGTGTGCAGGCACGCGCGTGCTCTTGTGCATGTAGAAATAGAATATCACAATTTGCATTTTTGACAACTTGGATGGACCTAGAGGATATTATGTTTAGTGAAATGTCAGACAGAGAAAGACAAATACTACACATTTTTATTTATATGTGAAATATGAAAACTGAAGCAAGTGAACAAATAAAACAGAAACAGACTCAAAGATACAGAGAACAAACTAATAGTTGCCAAAGGGGAGAGAGATGGGAGGATGAGTGAAATAGTGAAGGTAATTAAGAGGTATAATACACACTATCAGTTACAAAATAAGGGAGGGTGTATATGTATACACATAGATGATAGACTTCATTGTACAGCAGAAACGAACACAGCATAATAAAGCATACTCCAATAAAACAATAAGTCATGGTGATAACAATGTATGGCAGAAAAAATAGTCAATATTGTTTTAATAACTTTATATGGGACTTCCCTGGTGGCTCAGACAGTAAAGAATCTACCTGCAATGCAGGAGACCCAGATTTGATCCTTGGGTCAGGAAGATCCCCTGGAGAAGGGAAGAGCAACCCACTCCAGTATTCTAGCCTGAAGAATCTCATGGACTGAGGAGCCTGGAAAGCTACAATCCATTGGGTCTCAAAGAGTAGGATATGACTGAGCAACTAATACTGTCACTTTTTCACTATGGTATGTAGTATACAAAAATATCAAATCACTATGTTGTATGTGTGTGTTAGTTGCTCAGTTGTGTGCACTAACCCCGTAGACTATAGCCTGCCAGGCTTCTCTCTCCATGGAATTCTCCAGGCAAGAACACTGGAGTGAGTTGCCATGCCCTTCCCCAGGGGATCTTCCTGACCCAGGGATCGAACGTGGGTCTCCTGCATTGCAGGCAGATTCTTTACTGTACGAGCCACCAGGGAAGCCCACTATGTTGTATACCTGAAACTAAAATTGTAAGTCAACTAATATTTCAATAAGGTATAGAATGGCACAACTGATTGTCAGCAGAAAAGTTACTACAGAATAGGAGGTACCCTGAATTGCCTTTCAAATTTTATCCCAACGCCACCTTTACCAGCATTGTAAAGACAACTTTTATTCATCACATAACAGTTTAATCAATGTAGTTGTAGGGCTCTGTTTTAATTTCCTCACCATTCTGTGAGTGTGTGTGTGTGTGTGTGTGCCCATATGGAGAGAGAGAATGCACTTTCCCTAATTTTTTAACATTTCAGTTTGCAAATACATTTCTTGCTGTGTCATTCATACAGGTTTCATCCTCACAGAATAAAAACTGGTGACATGTTACTCTCTACTCCTTAGCTATTCATCACTACCCACCATTACAGTTTGTAAATGAGCTCATTAATTAACTTGATAATCAGCAAACAATGAAAGAACTCAAATTTCAAAGGATAAGACTTCAGAAAGTGAGGAAAAGTGTTGAATGCATAACAAGGGTGGGTCACTAAATAATATTCTATTCAAGTTTGATTACCACTGCCCAAGCTTCTTATGAGTAAACTGTTGACAGTCAACATACCAGATTCCCCAAATTAAGCACACTTCTCTATAATTAAATATCACAGCTTCATTGTTCCGATAACATAATTGAAATATTTTCCACCATCATAATATCCTTAGCAGATAATGTCATTGGAATAGAATGATGTTACCACATGATAATAGGCTCTCGACGCCAAAGTGAAGTTACACTGTTTATTTTCAAAGCAGATCATTACATCGACTTTTTTTCCATTACCAAGATTGATGCAGCTTTAAAGGTGACCAACAAAAATTTCAAAAAAAAAAATGACTTAACAGTAGGGTTATGTGCTGAATGATTCAAATACCAAGGGAGATGCCACATATAGCAGCATAGAATCCATTTAAAAATTAACCTTTGCCAAACCTTCAGCAGCAGTTTGCTCTGAAAAATGAGAGCAGCTGTCAGAGGCCCCAAAGTGCTTCAAAACACAATAAAACCTTGTGTTGACATAGTCCATTTCTCGATAACTATGGAATTCTGGAATAGAACACCCACTAACAGAGGAACCTCGTGTGCAGCTAACAGACATGAGCCAACTCATCTTGACAAGCAGCCTAAAGAAAGGTTGTGCTACAAATACCAGGCCCTGCAAACAGACTCACCACAAACCAAAGAAAAACCTTCCCACACGCCTCTGAGACCATAGCCATTTCAGTCACTTGGAGATACAACCCTATCGGTGAGGTCATCTTCAAATACTAGAGACAAACAATGACTACCTTTCTCTGAGAGTCAAAGCACCTACACAAAGGCCTTTCAGCTAGAACATGCTTAATACAAATGACTGCGTTATCACATTTCATCTCTCCTCTCCAGAGGAAGGCAAAGGGACAGGACAGGGGGACTACCTCTAAATTAAAAAAAAAAAAAGGTAGGTGATTCAGCTTGGGCTAGTTGACTTTCAAAATCAGATATGGCATTGGAAAGATACACCAATTTCTATATACTTTTCATTTTAAGAAATATTTCATAAGTAAGGCACTCTGTGAAGGGCTGCTGGAGGTAGAAAAAGAAAACAAACAAAAAAGCCTACTCTGCTCAAATCAAGCTGCCTGCTCACTGGCATTTATTTTCGCTTCATGAAGTCATTTGAACTGGGTGGGTTCCAGTTGAAAGTACTTTGTACAGTCAGTGCTTGCTGCTTGCATGAGATATGTGCCATGCACAATATTTTTGATGATGATGTTAATTGGTCTTGAAAATAACTTCTTTATAATTCTAAAGAATTATACATGTGTTAGGGATGCCTGAGGCTGCAAGGCCTTAGTTACATATAAAAGATTTAAAAGGACAGATTTCTCAACTGGACAGTCGAATAGACTGACACTGATTATTTGCAAGGATGGTAGTAACCACAGTATCTGAAAGGAAGTGCTAGTATAAGAAAACGTTTTTAACGATAGCTCATTCATGAGAGAAAGCACATAATATAGAGCTCCTCAAACATTTTCCAAGAAGGCACTGCTCAGTGTCACATATTGCCCCTGGGAAAAATCCTATCCAGGAAGGGCTCACCAAGAGCTCTTCAGCCCTGACTGGTGTAGCAGTCCCACAAAATCTACAGCTGTGTCCTCAAGCCCCACTCCCATCCAGCCCTCTAGCAACTTGTGCTTGTGAAGTCCTCTGCTGACAGAAAATTCTCTTGTTAAAACCCGTAGTTCTGGGCATGCTTGCTCATGTTTGCTTTTTCTGTAACGCTCTGTCTTGGTCTCTTGCTCCGTCTTTGTGCTAGTTTCTTAGCACCTTGTACTTCTTAGTAGCACTTATGACACTCATCATAGGTTTAATGTCTGTTTCTCTCTGCTTCTCATTAGACAGTAAACACTGTAGTCTATGAATTAGCATCTGATTGTTTGCTACTGATACTCAGTATTTAGCACATTCCCTGGCACATAGTAGGTGCCTAGTAAATGCACCTTGACTATCTTGATCCTCATAGGCTCTGACACCTGTTTTTGATCAGAGGGGAAACTGGATTCTGGCTTAAAATTCATGGGTCTCATAAACAAGTCAAATTTGCTACCAAGACCAGCTTTTATCTGGTGCTCAGTTCAGTTCAGTTCAGTCGCTCAGTTGTGTCCGACTCTTTGCGACCCCATGAATCGCAGCACACCAGGCCTCCCTGTCCATCACCAACTCCCAGAGTTCACTCAGACTCACGTCCATCGAGTCAGTGATGCCATCCAGCCATCTCATCCTCTGTCGTCCCCTTCTCCTCCTGCCCCCAATCCCTCCCAGCATCAGAGTCTTTTCCAATGAGTCAACTCTTCGCATGAGGTGGCCAGAGTACTGGAGTTTCAGCTTTAGCATCATTCCTTCCAAAGAAATCCCAGGGCTGATCTCTTTCAGAATGGACTGGTTGGATATCCTTGCAGTCCAAGGGACTCTCAAGAGTCTTCTCCAACACCACAGTTCAAAAGCATCAATTCTTCAGCGCTCAGCCTTCTTCACAGTCCAACTCTCACATCCATACCTGACCACAGGAGTAATTCAGCATCTGACTTATCCACAATAAAAACCCTGACCCTAAATCCCAGTTTGGGTTCTCTAGAGCTATGGCCATGACTTGCTTTTGCCAGTTCTCTCATGGTGTGGGAGGAAACACTACTTATTGACAGTGAGGTGGCTCAGATTGCTTTGTCTCCATCCCTAGACTCTGCCTATCAGTTAGACTTCCCAGAGGTTTTCTCTTGAACTTCTCTGATGCTGTTTATGTGGACATTTTTCCTGTTGCTAATAATTAAACTCTAATTCAAGTTACTTTAGCCTTGGGTAACCATACTATTGTGTCAAATATGTTAAAATGCTTCTATGCCCTTGTTAGATATAATTAACATAATATTTTGCTATAAAATTTTTAAAGAGATTTATAATTTTGTTTTAGAAAGAATATGGTACACAAATTCTCCATAATCATCACTCATCTTGAGAATTTTGGCAAGGTAAAAAAAATTCAAACTCCAAGTTGTTTCCAAATAAAATGAACATTTAATTATTAATAAATTTAACAAGCAATAGAATAAATGATGTTATACTTTGAATTGAACATTTGTTAATTTAATTTTTGTATTGTCTTTTCATATTTGTAGGCAATACTTTTTCAGCCCTCAGACATTTTTATGGGCACCTGAAAAGCTCATGGTCCCTTGGCAATACTTCTACAGAGTTAAAGGCTCAATGGTGCCTTATCATAAGAAAGTTTCTATTCCCTCTCATGAACTAGTGCAGAGGCCTGGCCTTTACCAGTTTGCTAAGACCTACACAGTTGAACCGTTTAATGGGCAGCTGTGTTATGGACAATAAACTCCAATTAACTGTTGGGTTAGTGAAATCTCCAATATTTCCCTATCACTATTAAACACCCAACTCCAGCACCCTTGCCTGGAAAATCCTATGGACAGAGGAGCCTGGTGGGCTTCAGTCCATGGGGTCGCTAAGAGTCGGACCCAACTGGGCGACTTCCCTTTCACTTTTCACTTTCCTGCATTGGAGAAGGAGATGGCAACCCACTCCAGTGTTCTTGTCTGGAGAATCCCAGGGACAGTGGAGCCTGGTGGGCTGCCGTCTATGGGGTCGCACAAAGTCGGACACGACTGAAGTGACTTAGCAGCAGCAGTTTTTATAAAGACTTGGGAACCTAAATGATTCTTTTCTCTGAAAACTTGTCTCTTCATGTAAAAGCCCCACTTACACAGCATGTTGTCAAACAAGTGATTGACAAGTGTCAAACAAGTGTCAAACTAGTGAGGCTATATCACATATGTCTAGAATTCTGCCTCCAGATACCTGGTTAAATCCAGATATAAGTGACTTTTGCCTCATACAGGACACATTCCTTTCCTCTAACCAGCCTGAGTGCTGAGTTTGACCAAGTCATTTTCAAAAATACTCTCAGAAGGGGTTCTAGTTCTTCATCCCAGAAATTGCTGCTCTTTCCCAAACCCCTGAGAGTGGGGTTGAGTGACTGACTCTTTTTCATTAATTCAGTAGTTATTTGACATTTATTATGCACAAACAAGTACGTGGACAATAAAAATATGAGCTGGAGAGTCTGAGAGGTGCTGTAGTCAGTCAGTAATGCAAGCTGATTAGGGATCCCTCAGTCAGTGAGTAACGTAAGCTTCCAAAAGGCCCAAAGTACATTCTCTTCTGCATAACACTGAGCTCAGAACAGACTTTTTCCTGGTAACCAGGCAGGCACACAAGGACAAGCATGACATAACAACTGCAATTGGATTTGAGTCCCAAAATAGACTCTGCTTGGTTATATTAATTTACTTCAAATTACATGTGCATCTCTCTGAAGTATTACTAAATAATATGTTTCATAGATATTACTGATAGAAAAACCTCATTAGATCATGCCATTCTTTTTTCCCCTGGCAAATAAATGAGTTCTCTAGTACCCTATGATTAGTGGGATTTGGTTATGACCAAACTGTCAACCGTTTGGAAGCACTTACTTAATCATGGTAGCAAGGGACAGGTAAATATGTGCATTTAACTGAGTCCACAATGTTTGCTATTCTTTGGGCTTTATTTCTACCTATTGGGTTATGCCTGACAAATAGAGTTTACTTCATTCTGTTTCAGTAAGTAATATACTGTTAAAGAGTCTTTCTAATCCAGTTAAGTCTTCTAAAAATCTGATTATGATGGATTAATTAAAAGCTTGTTTTATGTCTCCGAAACGTTGCTCCTCTATTCCTCCAAGGAGCCTTCTGCTCATTTGCAGATTTATCAGGGAAACACAAGAGAACTAAATTGGCCCACCAAAGGTTCACAGTAACTTTGGAAAAAAACTGCTGGATTTCTGTGTGATTGGCTGCCAGCATCTTTAGGCAGGTGACTGATCGATAGGAGTATTTGCTGAGTTTGAGAAACACAGAGGTTGACAGCCTGACATCTGCAGACTAATTAGATTCAAATCCTGAATCTACTATTTTATTATTTGTGAGACACTGGAATATTACTTAGTACCTGTCTGCCTTTGATCCTCTGTATAAAATGGACCTCAAATAGAACCAGTATAGTGTTGTTTATAAAGATTAGATGAATTAGACCAGAAAGCTGGCACCTAATAAAAGTTCCTTAAGTGAAAATTGCATTTATAAAAAGGTAATGAGAATTTCTCAAGTTTACATTTTTTGAAAGTCCTTACTAAAATCCTAAGAGCAAAAGTTAGTATTTTCAATTCATAGAGGAAACCAAGCTTCACAATCAATCAATGATTACTTCCAATATCACAAAACTACTAAGAACTAGAACCAGAATTTGAACTAAAGTGTCCTTAAAGGTAAAGTCTGAATTCTTGACATGATAGCAATAATAACAATATAAACTGAATACCAAAAATTCAATGCTGCTTTGTGTTCACATACCTATTCAGCATTACTTAGTGCATGTGTCAAAAGTAAAAAGACATGTTCTGTCCTTAAGGCCAAAACAAGTTAAAACAATCACTTCTAATGGAAGATGGAAGAATTCATGAAGAAAATGTCATTAACCTGAGCCTAGAAAATTAGTAATACTTCTTTATGACAAACAATCCAGAGATGGTTTGGATGAAAGTTTACAGTTCATTTAATTCAGGTCATTCATATCCAAGACTTAAATTCTCTTCATTTTTAGTCCCTCTTATTGACACATTGATGCTGTGAAAGTGCTGCACTCAATATGCCAGCAAATTTGGAAAACTCAGTAGTGGCCACAGGACTGGAAAAGGTCAGTTTTCATTCCAATCCCAAAGAAAGGCAATGCCAAAGAATGCTCAAACTACCGCACAATTGCACTCATCTCACACGCTAGTAAAGTAATGCTCAAAATTCTCCAAGCCAGGCTTCAGCAATACGTGAACTATGAACTTCCAGATGTTCAAGCTGGTTTTAGAAAAGGCAGAGGAACCAGAGACCAAATTGCCAACATCCGCTGGATCATGGAAAAAGCAAGAGAATTCCAGAAAAACATCTATTTCTGTTTTATTGACTATGCCAAAGCCTTTGACTGTGTGGATCACAATAAACTGTGGAAAATTCTTCAAGAGATGGGAATACCAGACCACCTGACCTGCCTCTTGAGAAATTTGTATGCGGGTCAGGAAGCAACAGTTAGAACTGGACATGGAAGATGGCGGAGGAGTAGGACGGGGAGAACACTTTCTCCCCCACAAATTCATCAAAAGAGCATTTAAACGTCGAGTAAATTCCACAAAACAACTTCTGAATGCCGGCAGAGGACATCAGGCACCCAGAAAAGCAACCCAACTCTTCGAAAGGAGGTAGGAAAAAATATTAAAAACAAAAAAAAAAGAGACAAAAGAGGGAGGGACGGAGTTCCGTCCCGGGAAGGGAATCTTAAAAAGAGAGAAGTTTCCAAACATCAGGAAACCTTCTCACTGCCGAATCTGTGCCGAGCTTTGGAAGCACAGAGGGCAACAGAACAGGGAGAAAAAAATAAATAAACAATTTAAAACTCGCAGATTGCGAGCCCTACAGTAACTCCCCCAGCAGAGAAGCAGCGCAGACGCCTGCATCCGCCATTAGCAAACCGGGGCTGGGCAGGGAGGCGCGGCGTGGGCTGCATCGCTGAGAGTAAGAATCTGGCCTGAATACCCTGAGCGCTATCTGAGCGAAATAATTTGGGCTAGCAAACCAGACTGTGGGATACCTACCACGCGAAAAGCCAGCCCTAACCTAGGACCGCCAGGCCCGCGCACGAAACAAAGGACTGAACAGAGATAGCCGGCTGCAGACCTTCCCCCTCCGGTGACAGGCAGCCAGAGCCGGAAGGGGGCAATCGCAGCCCCAGAGAGACATTATCTATAAAACTGTAAGCGGGCTTCTTTGCTAACTAAAACTTCTTGGGGGTCTGGACGATCAACATCTGCCTGAGAAGGTGCGCCGGTTTTACATCCAGATAACCGAGTGGCGGGAGGCGCTAAGTCGCAGCATTGGCGCTCGCCTGGGAAGAGCAAATTGGCGCTCGGACCTGGGAAGAGCACAAAACGCAGGCCCAACTGAGTCTGCGCTTCTGAGGACTACCCGAGTGCCTGAACCTGAGCGGCTTGGACCTGGGAGGTGCATGCAGCCCAGGGCCAGCCTCGGATTGTTCCTGGCGGAACAACCTAGAGTCCGAGCAGTGTGGACAGGGAGGCTACACGCGCCGTGAGCGGGGGCAGACCCAGGGTGGCTGAGGCACTGCGAGCCCACGCCAGTGTTATTTGTTTGCAGCATTCCTCCCTCCCTCCACACAGCGCGACTGAACAAGTAAGCCTAAAAAAAAAAAAAAAAAAAAAAGTGTCCTCCACCGTGCCCTTTGAGTCAGGGCGGAAACCAGATACTGAAGAGACTAGCAAACAGAAGAAGATATAACAGAGGGAAACGCCTTGGAAGCTACAGGCAATAGACCAAAACCCTGTGGTTACTACGGACTACATAGGAAGGGCCTATAGATCTTGAGAAATATAAATCTGACCAAGGAACTAGCCAAAAATGAACTGAACCCACAACACCCACAAAAAAAAAAAAAAAAAAAAGTCCTAGATATATTTTTATTATTTTTACGATCATTCTTTCTATTTTTTTAATTAAAAAAATTTTTTTAAGTCCTCTATTGTTCCTCTAATTTTCACTTTTATAACTTATTACTTTGCAAAAAAAAAAAAAGACCCTATTTTTTTCTTCTTCAGCAAACTTCATATATATATATTTTATAATTTTTTGACCTTGGTTTTTTTTGTTTTGTTTTTGTTTTTTCTTTCTTTTCTTTAGCATTGTATTTTTGAAATTCCAAACTCTACTCTAGATTTTTAATTTTAAGCTTTTTGGTATATGTTATCAATTTTGTACCTATAGTTTTTTTATATAATTTCTGTGACTTTTTTTTTTTCTTCTCTGTTTCTTTCTCTTCTTCTTTTTATAACATTGTATATCTGAAATTCCAAACTTTACTCTAGATTTTTAATTTATGCTTTTTGGTATTTGATATCAATTTTGTACCTGTATTTTCTTTATAATTTTTGTGACATTGTTCGTATTTGTTTGTTTGTTTTCTCTCTTTATTTTTCTTCTTCTTTTTTTTTTTTAACATTGTATTTTTGAAATTCCAAACTCTACTCTAGATTTTTAATTTTTGCTTTCTGGTATTAGTTATCAATTTTGTACCTGTACTTTCTTTATAATTTTCACGACCTTGTTTGTTTTTGTTTGCTCATTTTTTCTCTCTTTTTCTTTCCTTCTTCTCTTCTTTAACATCGTATTTTTGAAATTCCAAACTCTACTCTAGATTTTTAATTTTTGCTTTTATGTATTTGTCACCAATTTTGTACCTTTAAGGACCCAATCTTCAGGACCCATTTTTCACTAGGGAGTGAGATTACTGGCTTGACTGCTCTCTCTCCCTTTGGACCCTCCTTTTTCTCCACCAGGTCGCCTGTGTCTCCTCCTAACCCCTCTCTACTCTACCCAACTCTGTGAATTTCTGTGTGTTCCAGACGGTGGAGAACACTTAGGAACTGATTACTGGCTGGATCTGTCTCCCTCCTTTTCATTCCCCCTTTTATCCTTCTGGCCACCTCTGTTACCTTCCTCCTTCTTCTCTTCTCTGTATAACCCGTGAACATCTCTGAGTGGTCCAGTTGTGGAGTGCACATAAGGAAGTGACTACTGGCTAGCCCACTCTCTCCACTATTGATTCACCTCATCTCATTTGGGTCACCTCTAACTCCCTCCTCCCTCTTCTCTTCTCCATGTAACCCTGTGAACCTCTCTGAGTGACCCTCACTGTAGAGAAACTTATCATCTTTAATGTAGATGTTTTATCAATGGTGTTGTATAGAAGGAGAAGTTTTGAAACTACTGTAAAAATAAGACCGATAATCGGAAGCAGGAGACTTAAGTCCAAACCCTGACTCCAGGGAACTCCTGACTCCAAGGAACATTCATTGACAGGAGCTCATCAAATGCCTCCATACCGACACTGAAACCAAGCACCACACAAGGGCCAATAAGTTCCAGGGCAAGACATACCAAGCAAATTCTCCAGCAACAAAGGAACACAGCCCTGAGCTTCAAGATACAGGCTGCCCAAAGTCACCCCAAAACTATAGACATCTCATAACTCATTACTGGACATTTCATTGCACTCCAGAGAGAAGAAATACAGCTCCACCCACAGAACACCGACACAAGCTTCCCTAACCAGGAAACCTTGACAAGCCACCTGTACAAACCCACACACAGTGAGGAAATGCCACAATAAAGAGAACTCCACAAACTGCCAGAATACAGAAAGGACACCCCAAACTCAGCAATTTAAACAAGATGAAGAGACAGAGGAATACTCAGCAGATAAAGGAACAGGATAAATGCCCACCAAACCAAACAAAAGAGGAAGAGATAGGGAATCTACCTGATAAAGAATTCCAAATAATGATAGTGAAATTGATCCAAAATCTTGAAACTAAAATGGAATCACAGATAAATAGCCTGGAGACAAGGATTGAGAAGATGCAAGAAAGGTTTAACAAGGACCTAGAAGAAATAAAAAGAGTCAATATATAATGAATAATGCAATAAGTGAAATTAAAAAACACTCTGGAGGCAAAAATAAATAGTAGAATAACAGAGGCAGAAGACAGGATTAGTGAATTAGAAGATAGAATGGTAGAAATAAATGAATCAGAGAGGATAAAAAGAAAACGAATTAAAAGAAATGAGGACAATCTCAGAGACCTCCAGGACAATATTAAACGCTACAACATTCGAATCATAGGGGTTCCAGAAGAAGAAGACAAAAAGAAAGACCATGAGAAAATACTTGAGGAGATAATAGTTGAAAACTCCCTAAAATGGGGAAGGAAATAATCACCCAAGTCCAAGAAACCCAGAGAGTACCAAACAGGATAAACCCAAGGAGAAACACCCCAAGACACATATTAATCAAATTAACAAAGATCAAACACAAAGAACAAATATTAAAAGCAGCAAGGGAAAAACAACAAATAACACACAAGGGAATTCCCATAAGGATAACAGCTGATCTTTCAATAGAAACTCTTCAAGCCAGGAGGGAATGGCAAGACATACTTAAAATGATGAAAGAAAATAACCTACAGCCCAGATTATTGTACCCAGCAAGGATCTCATTCAAATATGAAGGAGAAATCAAAAGCTTTTCAGACAAGCAAAAGCTGAGAGAATTCTGCACCACCAAACCAGCTCTCAACAAATACTAAAGGATATTCTCTAGACAGGAAACACAAAAACAGTGTATAAACTCAAACCCAAAACAATAAAGTAAATGGCAACAGGAACATATTTATCAGTAATTACCTTAAATGTAAATGGGTTGAATGCCCCAACCAAAAGACAAAGACTGGCTGAATGGATACAAAAACAAGACCCTACATATGTTGTCTACAAGAGACCCACCTCAAAACAGGGGACACATACAGACTGAAAGTGAAGGGCTGGAAAAAGATTTTCCATGCAAATAGGGACCAAAAGAAAGCAGGAGTAGCAATACTCATATCAGATAAAATAGACTTTAAAACAAAGGCTGTGAAAAGAGACAAAGAAGGTCACTACATAATGATCAAAGGATCAATCCAAGAAGAAGATATAACAATTATAAATATATATGCACCCAACACGGGAGCACCACAGTATGTAAGACAAATGCTAACAAGTATGAAAGGAGAAATTAACAATAACACAATAATAGTGGGAGACTTTAATACCCCACTTACACCTATGGATAGATCAACTAAACAGAAAATTAACAAGGAAACACAAACTTTAAATGATACAATAGACCAGTTAGACCTAATTGATATCTATAGATCATTTCATCCCAAAACAATGAATTTCACCTTTTTCTCAAGCGCACATGGAACCTTCTCCAGGATAGATCACATGCTGGGCCATAAAGCTAGCCTTGGTAAATTCAAAAAAATAGAAATCATTCCAAGCATTTTTTCTGACCACAATGCAGTAAGATTAGATCTCAATTACAGGAGAAAACTATTAAAAATTCCAACATATGGAGGCTGAACAACACGCTGCTGAATAACCAACAAATCACAGAAGAAATCAAAAAGAAATCAAAATTTGCATAGAAACGAATGAAAATGAAAACACAACAACCCAAAACCTGTGGGACACGGTAAAAGCAGTCCTAAGGGGAAAGTTCATAGCAATACAGGCACACCTCAAGAAACAAGAAAAAAGTCAAATAAATAACCTAACTCTACACCTAAAGCAACTAGAAAAGGAAGAAATGAAGAACCCCAGGGTTAGTAGAAGGAAAGAAATCTTAAAAATTAGAGCAGAAATAAATGCAAAAGAAACAAAAGAGACCATAGCAAAAATCAACAAAGCCAAAAGCTGGTTCTTTGAAAGGATAAATAAAATTGACAAACCATTAGCCAGACTCATCAAGAAACAAAGGGAGAAAAATCAAATCAACAAAATTAGAAACGAAAATGGAGAGATCACAACAGACAACACAGAAATACAAAGGATCATAAGAGACTACTATCAACAATTATATGCCAATAAAATGGACAACGTGGAAGAAATGGACAAATTCTTAGAAAAGTACAACTTTCCAAAACTGGACCAGGAAGAAATAGAAAATCTTAACAGACCCATCACAAGCATGGAAATTGAAACTGTAATCAAAAATCTTCCAGCAAACAAAAGCCCGGTCCAGACGGCTTCACAGCTGATTTCTACCAAAAATTTAGAGAAGAGCTGACACCTATCTTGCTCAAACTCTTCCAGAAAATTGCAGAGGAAGGTAAACTTCCAAACTCATTCTATGAGGCCACCATCACCCTAATACCAAAACCTGACAAAGATCCCACAAAAAAAAAAACTACAGGCCAATATCACTGATGAACATAGATGCAAAAATCCTTAACAAAATTCTAGCAATCAGAATCCAACAACACATTAAAAGATCATACACCATGATCAAGTGGGCTTTATCCCAGGGATGCAAGGATTCTTCAATATCCATAAATCAATCAATGTAATACACCACATTAACAAATTGAAAAATAAAAACCATATGATTATCTCAATAGATGCAGAGAAAGCCTTTGACAAAATTCAACATCCATTTATGATAAAAACTCTCCAGAAAGCAGGAATAGAAGGAACATACCTCAACATAATAAAAGCTATATATGACAAACCCACAGCAAACATTATCCTCAATGGTGAAAAATTGAAAGCATTTCCTCTAAAGTCAGGAACAAGACAAGGGTGCCCACTTTCACCATTACTATTCAACATAGTTTTGGAAGTTTTGGCCACAGCAATCAGAGCAGAAAAAGAAATAAAAGGAATCAAATTGGAAAAGAAGAAGTAAAACTCTCACTATTTGCAGATGACATGATCCTCTACATAGAAAACCCTAAAGAATCCACCAGAAAATTACTAGAAATAATCAATGACTACAGTAAAGTTGCAGGATATAAAATCAACACACAGAAATCCCTTGCATTCCTATACACTAATAATGAGAAAACAGAAAGAGAAATTAAGGAAACAATTCCATTCACCATTGCAACGGAAAGAATAAAATACTTAGGAATATATCTACCTAAAGAAACTAAAGACCTATATATAGAAAACTATAAAACACTGGTGAAAGAAATCAAAGAGGACACTAATAGATGGAGAAATATACCATGTTCATGGATTGGAAGAATCAATATAGTGAAAATGAGTATACTACCCAAAGCAATTTATAGATTCAGTGCAATCCCTATCAAGCTACCAACAGTATTCTTCACAGAGCTAGAACAAATAATTTCACAATTTGTATGGAAATACAAAAAACCTCGAATAGCCAAAGCAATCTTGAGAAAGAAGAATGGAACTGGAGGAATCAACCTACCTGACTTCAGGCTCTACTACAAAGCCACAGTTATCAAGACAGTATGGTACTGGCACAAAGACAGAAATATTGATCAATGGAATAAAATAGAAAGCCCAGAGATAAATCCACGCACATATGGACACCTTATCTTCGACAAAGGAGGCAAGAATATACAATGGATTAAAGACAATCTCTTTAACAAGTGGTGCTGGGAAATCTGGTCAACCACTTGTAAAAGAATGAAACTGGACCACTTTCTAACACCATACACAAAAATAAACTCAAAATGGATTAAAGATCTAAACGTAAGACCAGAAACTATAAAACTCCTAGAGGAGAACATAGGCAAAACACTCTCCGACATACATCACAGCAGGATCCTCTATGACCCACCTCCCAGAATATTGGAAATAAAAGCAAAAATAAACAAATGGGACCTAATTAACCTTAAAAGCTTCTGCACATCAAAGGAAACTATCAGCAAGGTGAAAAGACAGCCTTCAGAATGGGAGAAAATAATAGCAAATGAAGCAAACCGACAAACAACTAATCTCAAAAATATACAAGCAACTCCTACAGCTCAACTCCAGAAAAATAAACGACCCAATCAAAAAATGGGCCAAAGAACTAAATAGACATTTCTCCAAAGAAGACATACAGATGGCTAACAAACACATGAAAAGATGCTCAACATCACTCATTATCAGAGAAATGCAAATCAAAACCACTATGAGGTACCATTTCACACCAGTCAGAATGGCTGCGATCCAAAAGTCTACAAATAATAAATGCTGGAGAGGGTGTGGAGAAAAGGGAAGCCTTTTACACTGTTGGTGGGAATGCAAACTAGTACAGCCACTATGGAGAACAGTGTGGAGATTCCTTAAAAAACTGGAAATAGAACTGCCTTATGATCCAGCAACCCCACTGCTGGGCATACACACTGAGGAAACCAGAAGGGAAAGAGACACGTGTACCCCAATATTCATCGCAGCACTGTTTATAATAGCCAAGACATGGAAGCAACCTAGATGTCCATCAGCAGATGAATGGATAAGAAAGCTGTGGTACATATACACAATGGAGTATTACTCAGCCATTAAAAAGAATACATTTGAATCAGTTCTAATGAGGTGGATGAAACTGGAGCCTATTATACAGAGTGAAGTAAGCCAGAAGGAAAAACATAAATACAGTATACTAACACATATATATGGAATTTAGAAAGATGGTAACAATAACCCGGTGTACGAGACAGCAAAAGAGACACTGATGTATAGAACAGTCTTATGGACTCTGTGGGAGAGGGAGAGGGTGGGAAGATTTGGGAGAATGGCAATGAAACATGTAAAATATCATGTAGGAAACGAGTTGCCAGTCCAGGTTCGATGCATGATGCTGGATGCTTGGGGCTGGTGCACTGGGACGGCCCAGAGGGATGGTATGGGGAGGGAGGAGGGAGGAGGGTTTGGGATGGGGAACACATGTATACCTGTGGCGGATTCATTTTGATATTTGGCAAAACTAATACAATTATGTAAAGTTTAAAAATAAAATAAAATTAGAGGAAAAAAATAAATAAATGTATATTTATAAAGGTAAAAAAAAAAAAAAAAAAAGAACTGGACATGGAACAACAGACTGGTTCCAAATAGGAAAAGGAGTTCGTCAAGGCTGTATATTGTCACCCTGCTTATTTAATTTATATGCAGAGTACATCATGAGAAATGCTGGACTGGAAGAAACACAAGCTGGAATCAAGATTGCCTGGAGAAATATCAATAACCTCAGATATGCAGATGACACCACCCTTATGGCAGAAAATGAAGAGGAACTCAAAAGCCTCTTGATGAAAGTGAAAGTGGAGAGTGAAAAAGTTGGCTTAAAGCTCAACATTCAGAAAACGAAGATCATGGCATCCGGTCCCACCACTTCATGGGAAATAGATGGGGAAACAGTGGAAACAATGTCAGACTTTATTTTTCTGGGCTCCAAAATCACTGCAGATGGTGACTGCAGCCATGAAATTAAAAGACGCTTACTCCTTGGAAGGAAAGTTATGACCAACCTAGATAGCATATTGAAAAGCAGAGACATTACTTTGCCAACAAAGGTCCGTCTAGTCAAGGCTATGGTTTTTCCAGTGGTCATGTATGGATGTGAGAGTTGGACTGTGAAGAAAGCTGAGTGCCGAAGAATTGATGCTTTTGAACTGTGGTGTTGGAGAAGACTCTTGAGAGTCCCTTGGACTGCAAGGAGATCCAACCAGTCCATTCTGAAGATCAGCACTGAGATTTCTTTGGAAGGAATGATGCTAAAGCTGAAACTCCAGTTTTGGGCACCTGATGCTAAGAGTTGACTCATTGGAAAAGTCTCTGATGCTGGGAGGGATTGGAGGCAGGAGGAGAAGGGGACAACAGAGGATGAGATGGCTGGATGGCATCACTGACTTGATGGACGTGAGTCTGAGTGAACTCCCAGAGTTGGTGATGGACAGGGAGGCCTGGCGTGCTGTGATTCATGGGGTGGCAAAGAGTCGGACATGACTGAGCGACTGAATTGAGATGAGAGCTATAGTAATAGCGGCAAAGAAACCCTAAATGTTATTGGGACACAAAACTGGCAAGCTCAGAGCTTTGTTGTTATTCAGTTGCTAAGCCATGTCCGACTCTTTGCGACTCCATGGACTGCAGCATACCAGACTTCCTTGTCCCTCACTATCTCTCTGATTTTGCTCAAATTCATGTCGTTTGAGTGGGTGATTTTATCTAATGATCTTATCCTCTGCCAACCCCTTCTCCTTTTGCCCTCAATCTTTCCTAGCATCAGGGTCTTTTCAATGAGTTAGCTCTTTGCATCAGGTGGCCAATTGGAGCTTCAGCTTCAGCATCAATCCTTCCAATGAATATCCAGGGTTTATTTTCTTTATGTTTGATCTCCTTACTGTCCAAGGGACTCTCAAGAGTTTTCTCCAGCACCACAATTCAAATCAATTCTTCCTGGCTCAGCCTTCTTTATGGTCCAACTCTCATATCAATACATGACTACTGGAAAAACCACAGCTTTGAATACAGGGACCATATGCTGTCTAGGTGGCCTTCCCAGATGGGTCAGATGATAAAGAATCCACCTGCAATGAGGGAGACCTGGGTTTGATCCCTGGGTTGGGAAGATTCCCTGAAGAAGGAAACAGCTACCTCTACCAGTATTTTTGCCTGGAGAATTCCACAGACAGAGGAGCCTGGCAACCACAGACAGCCCATGGCATTGCAAAGAGTCGGACATGACTGAGTGACATTCACTTTCACTTCACTTCTATGTTTGTCATAGCTTTTCTTCCAACGAGCAGGCATCTTTTAATTAAATGGCTACAGTCATCGTTCACAGTGATCGTGAAGCCCAAGAAAAGAAAAATTGTCACTCCTTTTACTTTTCCCCCTTCTGTTTGACGTGAAATGATGGAACCAGAGCCATGATCTCAGTTTTTTGAAGGAACCAGCTTTTTAAATCTCCTCTTTCACCCTCATCAAGAGGCTCTTTAGTTCCTCTTCAATTTACAGTGGTACCATCTGCATATCTGAAGTCATTGGTATTTTTCCTGGCAACCTTGAGTTCAGCTTCTGATTCATCTAGGCTGGCATTTCACATGATGTACTCTGCATATAAGTTAAATAAGCAAGGCGACAATATACAGCTTTGTCGTACTCCTTTCTGAATTTGGAAGCAGCTTATCGTTCCATGGTCCAGTTCTAACTGTTGCTTCTTGAACTACATACAGGTTTCTCAGGATACAGGTACAGTGGTATGGTATTCCCATCTCAAAGAATTTTCCACAGTTTTTTGTGATCCACACAGTCAAAAGTTGTAGCATAGTCAACGAAGCAGAAGTAGATGTTTTTCTGGGATTTCTCTGCTTTCTCTATGATCCAACGAATGGTGGCAATCTGATCTCTAGTTCCTCTACCTTTTCTACATCCAGCTTGTGCATTTGGAAGTTCTTGGTGCACATACTGCTGAAGTATAGCTTGAAGAAATTTGAACATAACCTTGCTAGCATGTGAAATGAGCACAACTATGCAGTAGTTTGAACAATTTTTGGCATTGCCTATCTTTGGGATTGGAATGAAAACTGACCTTTTCCAGTCCTGTGGCCACTGCTGAGTTTTCCAAATGTATTGATATATCAAGTGGAACACTTTAAGAGCATCATCTTTCAGGATTTTTAAATAGCTCACCTGGAATTCCATCTCCTCCACTAGTTTTGTTCATACTAATGCTTCCTAAGGCCCCAACTTCACACTTCAGGATGTCTGGCTCTGGATGACATCCTGAAGAGTGACCACACCTTCATGGTTATCTGGGTCATTATGACTTTTTTGTATAGTTCTTCTGTGTATTCTTGCCATGTCATCTTAATGTCTTCTGCCTTTGTTAGGTTCTTATCAAATCTGTCCTTTATTGTGCCCATCCATGCACATCTCTAATTTGATATCTCTAATTTTCTTGAAGATATTTCTAGTCTTTCCCATTCTATTGTTTTCCTTTATTTCTTTGCTCTGTTCACATAAGAAGGCTTTCTTACCTCCCTTGCTATTCTCTGGAATTCTGCATTCAGTTTGGTATATCTTTCCTTTTCTCCCTTGCCTTTTGCTCCTCTTTTTTTCTCAGCTATTTGTAAAGCCTCCTCAGACAATCACTTTGCCTTCTTCCATTTCCTTTTCTTTGGGATGGTTTTGTTTGCTGCCTCCTGTACAATGTTACAAATCTCCATTCATAATTTGTGAGGCACTCTGTCTACCAGATCCTATCCCTTGAATCTATTTGTCACCTCCAATGTAAAATCATATGAACATTTATTTAGGTCATACCTGAACGGCCTACTGATTTTCCCTACTTTCTTCAATTTAAGCCTGAATTTTGCAATCAGAAGTTCTTGATCTGAAACACAGTCAGCTCCAGGTCTTATTTTTGCTGATTGTATAAAGCTTCTCCATCTTCGGCTGCAAAGAATATGATCAATCTGATTTCAGTGTTGACCATCTGGTGATACCCATGTGTAAAGTCATCTCTTGTGTTGTTGGAGGAGAGTATTTGCTATCACTCTTGACATAGCAGTGTGTTCTCTTGACAAAACTCTGTTACTCTTCACCCTGCTTCATTTTTTTACTCCAAGGCCAAACTTACCTGTTATTCCAGGTATCTCTTGACTTCCTACTTTTACATTCCAATCCCCTCTGATGAAAAAAGACATCATTTTTGGTGTTAGTTCTAGAAGGTGTTGTAGGTCTTTATAGAAACAGTCAACTTCAACTTCTTTGGCATTATGTGTTGGGCATAAACTTGGATTACTGTGATATTGAATGGTTTGCCTTGGAAATGAACTGAGATTGTCCTGTTATTTTGGAGATTGCACCCAAGTACTGCATTTCAGGAGGTCTTTCTGGTAGCTCAGATAGTAAAGAAACTACCTGTAATGCAGGAGACTCAGGTTTGATCCCTGGGTCAGAAAGATCCCCTGGAGAAAGGAATGGTTACCCACTCTAGTATTCTTGCCTGGAGAATTCCACAGACAGATGAGTCTGGCAGCCTATAGTCTATGGAGTCACAAAAATTCAGACACAGCTGAGTGACTAACATACACCTCATTTTGGACTCTTTGTTGACTATAAAGACTACTCCATTTCTTCTAAGGTATTCTTGCCCACAGTAGCAGATATAATGGTCATCTGAATTAAATTCACCCGTTCCTGTCCATTTTTAGTTCATTGATTCCTAACATGTTGATATTCACTCTTGCCATCTCCTGCTTGACCATGTCCACATACCTTGATTCATGGCCTAACAGTCCAGGTCTTATGCAATATTGTTCTTTACAGCATCAGATTTTACTTTCACCACCAGACACATCCAAAACTAGCATCCTTTCCACTTTGGCCCAGCCATTTCATTCTTTCTGGAGCTATTAATAATTGCCCTCTGCTCTTCCCCAGAAGAAGACCAGAGGATGTCTTCTGATCTGTGGGGCTCATCTTCTTGTGTCAAACCTTTTTGCTTTTTATAGTCTCATGGGGTTCTCGCAGCAAGAATACTGGAGTGGTTGGCCATTCCCTCCTCCAGTAGACCACATTTTGTCAGAACTCTCCACTATGACCCATCCATCTGGGTGGCCCTGCCTGGCATGGTTCATAGCTTCACTGATGTACACAAATCCCTTTGTCATGAAAGGCTGTGATCCATTAAGGGGCTTGATTAATGATAAAAAGTGATTAGTCAAAGATAACCTGAGTATCTGGCTTGGGAGATGGGACAAATAATGAAATGGAGACTAAAAAGGACGAGCAAATTTGTAAAGCAAACAGTGGTTTATTTCTGTAAGTAAAGTATTTGGGGTGCCCATATCATGTACAAATGAAATACTACTAGTCTAGTGAACTCCGGGAGTTGGTGATGGACAAGGAGGCCTGGTGTGCTGCGATTCATGGGGTCGCAAAGAGTCAGACACGACTGAGTGACTGAACTGAACTGAGTGATAAGAGAAATGAAATGAAGTGTGGAGAGAGAGATTGGGATGTAATCACCATTTAGGTGACAACTAAAGCCCTGTTAATGGGCAAGCTAATCCAAGGAAAGGAACTAGAGGGAGCAGAGCAGTGAACAAAAGAAAGAAACCTAAGCAACTCCAACATCAAGAGCAGGGAAAGGAAGGAAATTGGGAAAGGAAAGAGAAATTGTAAGAGAAGTAAATAGAACACTAGGGAAATTTTACATATCTTTTCCTCCCCAACTATGGTATATATGAACAAACACAAGTTAAGAAAAAATAATTGTCATTATATCCCTTATTTTATCATCCCCACCTAACTGAAAGATTTTTACCCCAGTTTTGAAACAGTGTACCACTCAATGGATTAGGAAAAGGAGATAAAACTGGTCACTACTTATTTCTCTGTCTTCTGAGTCATGAGCACCAATTCCCTCTGCAGTTTTCCACGGTAAAGGAGTTTCCAGGCTGTTGCCTTCTCCTATGAATGTCCAGTACATGGATATGTGAGCTGATACCCTGGCAGCTATAGATCCCTTCTGCATATTGCTTTTTCTCTTACACACAGCCTTGATAAAACATTTTTTGCCTCCTAGTAAGAAACTCACTTCTTAAAAATGAAATGCAAACTCTAGATTTAAATTAACTTAACTAATGATTGTCATGCCAGTGTGTGAACCACACCTTTATGATAAATGAGATTCTGTAAGAAAAATAAAGGTAATGAGGATGGCAGTCGGGGTCAACTATCCTTCCTTATATTACTCTTTGTCACAATTTTACACTGTTATATAAGGAGGAAGAAAATAAATTTGGAAAGATTATATTTGGTAATCCACCTTCATTAGCAAAAATTAAATCAAAAGGGCATATATTTTATACTGATTGCCAAATGTGCATTCTGCTCTATATTCATAAGTTCTAATTCATGACTTCCTGTGAGCTCTATTGTAATAGAGTAAATTATACTTAAAAATTTTTAAAAAGAGAATAAGCTTCATTGATTCAGTTCCAGTATATTTAGTTTCCTCATCACCAAATCCTTGGTTTCACCACTCCAGTTCTGATCTCTGCCTGCTCCTCCACCCTGACACACACAGAACCTACAGCTCCCTACATTTTCTGTCCTCCTTTCCTGATTGAATTTTCAGCACCATCACAAGCCACTATATATTTCACTTATACATAAGTTTAGAATCTATTTTCCACCACAGGAATGTAAAGTTCATGAAGGCTTGGACTTTTTCTATTCTATTTACATCTTAATTCCCAGTATTCATAACAACTAACACCTCAGAGCAGAGCAGATCAGATCAGTCGCTCAGTCACGTCCGACTGTGACCCCATGAATCGCAGCACGCCAGGCCTCCCTGTCCATCACCAACTCCCGGAGTTCACCCAGACTCACGTCCATCGAGTCAGTGATGCCATCCAGCTATCTCATCCTCTGTCGTTCCCTTCTCCTCCTGCCCCCAATCCCTCCCAGCATCAGAGTCTTTTCTAATGAGTCAACTCTTCGCATCAGGTGCCCAAAACTGGAGTTTCAGCTTTAGCGTCATTCCTTCCAAAGAAATCCCAGGGTCAATCTCCTTCAGAATGGACTGGTTGGATCTCCTTGCAGTCCAAGGGACTCTCAAGAGTCTTCTCCAACACCAAAGTTCAAAAGCATCAATTCTTCGGCACTCAGCTTTCTTCACAGTCCAACTCTCACATCCATACATGACCCCAGGAAAAACCATAGCCTTGACCAGACAGACCTTTGTTGGCAAAGTAATGTTTCTGCTTTTGAATATGCTATCTAGGTTGGTCATAACTTTCCTTCCAAGGAGTAAGCGTCTTTTAATTTCATGGCTGCAGTCACCATCTGCAGTGATTTTGGAGCCCAGAAAAATAAAGTCTGACACTGTTTCCACTGTTTCCCCATCTATTTCCCATGAAGTGGTGGGACTGGATGCCATGATCTTCGTTTTCTGAATGTTGAGCTTTAAGCCAACTTTTTCACTCTCCACTTTCACTTTCATCAAGAGGCTTTTGAGTTCCTCTTCATTTTCTGCCATAAGGGTGGTGTCATCTGCATATCTGAGGTTATTGATATTTCTCCCAGCAATCTTGATTCCAGCTTGTGTTTCTTCCAGTCCAGCGTTTCTCATGATGTACTCTGCATATAAGTTAAATAAACAGGGTGACAATATACAGCCTTGATGTACTCCTTTTCCTATTTGGAACCAGTCTGTTGTTCCATGTCCAGTTCTAACTGTTGCTTCCTGACCTGCATATAAATTTCTCAAGAGGCAAATCAGGTGGTCTGGTATTCCCATCTCTTGAAGAATTTTCCACAGTTGATTGTGATCCACACAGTCAAAGGATTTGGCATAGTCAATAAAGCAGAAATAGATGTTTTTCTCGAACTCTTGCTTTTTCTATGATCCAGCGGATGTTGGCAATTTGATCTCTGGTTCCTCTGCCTTTTCTAAAACCAGCTTGAACATCAGGAAGTTCACGGTTCACATATTGCTGAAGCCTGGCTTGGAGAATTTTGAGCATTACTTTACTAGTGTGTGAGATGAGTGCAATTGTGTGGTAATTTGAGCATTCTTTGGTATTGCCTTTCTTTGGGATTGGAATGAAAACTGACTTTTTCCAGTCCTGTGGCCACTGCTGAGTTTTCCTAATTTGCTGGCATATTGAGTGCAGCACTTTCACAGCATCATCTTTCAGGATTTGGAATAGCTCAACTGGAATTCCATCACCTCCACTAGCTTTGTTTGTAGTGATGCTTTCTAAGGCCCACTTCACTTCACATTCCAGGATGTCTGGCTCTAGGTCAGTGATCACACCATCGTGATTATCTGGGTCGTGAAGATCTTTTTTTTACAGTTGTTCTGTGTATTCTTGCCATCTCTTCTTAATATCTTCTGCTTCGGTTAGGTCTGTACCATTTCTGTCCTTTACTGAGCTCATCTTTGCATGAAATGTTCCTTTGGTATCTCTGATTTTCTTGAAGAGATCCCTAGTCTTTCCCATTCTGTTGTTTTCCTCTATTTCTTTGCATTGATCGCTGAAGAAGGCTTTCTTATCTCTTCTTGCTATTCTTTGGAACTCTGCATTCAGATGCTTATATCTTTCCTTTTCTCCTTTGCTTTTCACTTCTCTTCTTTTCACAGCTATTTGTAAGGCCTCTCCAGACAGCCATTTTGCTTTTTTGCATTTCTTTTCTATGGGAATGGTCTTGATCCCTGTCTCCTGTACAATGTCACGAACCTCATTCCATAGTTCATCAGGCCCTCTATCTATCAGATCTAGGCCCTTAAATGTATTTCTTACTTCCACTGTATAATCATAAGGGATTTGATTTAGGTCATACATGAATGGTCTAGTGGTGTTCCCTACTTTCTTCAATTTAAGTCTGAATTTGGCAATAAGGAGTTCATGGTCTGAACCACAGTCAGCTCCTGGTCTTGTTTTTGCTGACTGTATAGAGCTTCTCCATCTTTGGCTGCAAAGAATATAATCAATCTGATTTCGATGTTGACCATCTGGTGATGTCCATGTATAGAGTCTTCTCTTGTGTTGTTGGAAGAGGGTGTTTGTTATGACCAGTGCATTTTCTTGGCAAAACTCTATTAGTCTTTGCCCTGCTTCATTCCGTATTCCAAGGCCAAATTTGCCTGTTACTCCAGGTGTTTCTTGACTTCCTACTTTTGCATTCCAGTCCCCTATAATGAAAAGGACATCTTTTTTGGGTGTTAGTTCTAAAAGGTCATGTAGGTCTTCATAGAACCATTCAACTTCAGCTTCTTCAGCGTTACTGGTTGGGGCATAGACTTGGATTACTGTGATATTGAATGGTTTGCCATTCAATGGTGAGGAGATACCCCTCGTCCAAGGTAAGGAGCAATGGCTGCACTTTGCTGGAGCAGACGTGAAGAGATACCCTGTGCCCAAGGTAAAAGAAACCCAAGTAAGACGGTAGGTGTTGCAAGAGGGCATCAGAGGGCAGACACACTGAAAGCATACTCACAGAAAACTAGTCAATCTAATCACACTAGGACCACAGCCTTGTCTAACTCAATGAAACTAAGCCATGCCCGTGGGGCAACCCAAGACGGGCGGGTCATGGTGGAGAGATTTGACAGAATGTGGTCCACTGGAGAAGGGAATGGCAAACCACTTCAGTATTCTTGCCTTGAGAACCCCATGAACAGTATGAAAAGGCAAATGATAGGATACTAAAAGAGAAACTCCCCAGGTCAGTAGGTGCCCAATATGCTACTGGAGATCAGTGGAGAAATAACTCCAGAAAGAATGAAGGGATGGAGCCAAAGCAAAAACAATACCCAGCTGTGGATGTGACTGGTGATAGAAGCAAGGTCCGATGCTGTAAAGAGCAATATTGCATAGGAACCTGGAATGTCAGGTCCATGAATCAAGGCAAATTGGAAGTGGTCAAACAAGAGATGGCAAGAGTGAATGTCGACATTTTAGGAATCAGCGAACTGAAATGGACTGGAATGGGTGAATTTAATTCAGATGACCATTATATCTACTACTGCAGGCAGGAATCCCTCATAAGAAATGGAGTGGCCATCACGGTCAACAAGAGAGTCCGAAATGCAGTACTTGGATGCAATCTCAAAAACTACAAAATGTTCTCTGTTCGTTTCCAAGGCAAACCATTCAATTAACACATAAGTTAGGCTTAATAGGTTCAATAAATCAATTAATGTCATCATATCACTATCATATTTACTTCTGTTATTATATGATGCCTCAATAAAAAATAATTGAGGATATAAAGTGTCATAAATAATAATGGTGATACTAACAAATGTGAGAGGCATATGTAATACAAATGCTTCTGGTAATGTTCCTATATAGCTATGTAACCTTGAACGTATCATTATATATTTTTCTTCTCTCTTCACCTATAAAAGAAGAGGGTGAGGTTAGATTCTTTATTGCTCCAGAATTTAATGGTTCTAGATTTAGGTTAGTCAATGAAATGAAAGAAGAGAAGGGAAAGGTCAATATCTAACATTTTTTTACAGTGGAATTGTGACCTAAAAAGTGGGACGAGTAAGGGCTAATAGTGAGGACAGAGTGGGGGTAAGCAGAGAAAGTTGGCAGTCAACACTGGTAAGAGGAGGTCTAAGCAGGATAGAAATATGAGTTCAAGAAGAGACGGTCCATGTGGTACTGCATTTAATGCAATCATTGTGGGTTTCAGGTTAAAGGAGACAACACATGGGATGCATGGGATGTAATCTGTCATCTACTGAGAAGTTGCAGAGCTTATACATACATATATATAATATATTATATATGCAATTAGAAAGAACTGTGCAGGAACAGTTTCTGTTGGAATCAGTATGGCCACCAACCACTGAGGACCCTCAGTTTCACGCCTGTGTCCATGCTGCTGGGGGTTTCTTTGGTTCCCAATCATGGAGGTGAAAGATAAGCTGACAGAGTGACCCAGATATATTCTCATACTTAACTGAAAAATCCAAAGAGAATTCTAAGTGGGCTCTTCTGGCAAATCTTAGAAAATGGTTCATTTATTTCAGGCCTTTGCTGTCTGTTTTGCCTCAGCTCACCACCACAAATAATGTTTTTCTAAATATTTACATTGTTTAGTTAGAGTTTCACAAACCCCTAATCTCAAACTGATATGGAGTCAAAACATAGAAATTGGAACGTTATTTCCTAGAGAAATTCAACTTTCTAAATAAGCACATATTTGTGCAACATTCAAAATGTCTTTAAATAAATATTGAGTTTCATTTTTACCATTCTTAAAAAAAAAGAAAAAGAAAAAAACCGCAACTAACACCATAACACCCCTGAAATTTTATTACAGAAAAAAATCACCAGCATCCAGTATAATCAAATAAAGCATATCCATTCCCCTAGCTTGCATAGCTATCCACAATTTCAGTAGGTTTCCTAATTAAAACCAAAAAGGAAATAAACTCACTAAATGCCACTGGAATCCACTGAACACAGCTATAAATTTTAAAAATACAACACAATGCTATGAGCATCTCTTTTGAATAAGTGTCTGCAGACTTTCACTTATTTATTTAAAACATAATTGCTGTGTTGAAATATTACTAAGAAGATAAACATACACTTAATTGAAAAGAGTAAAAGCAATAATTTTAAGTGACCTAATTAACTTTAACAATCTATTTGACTACTGCTTTTTAGTCAGTAGCAGCTGGAAACTATGACTTCTGGGATTTTAAATAATACACAACCATTAATGAGCTTATACAATAATGCTGTCTATTTCTTCCTTTCAAATGAAACAACTTCTCTTCATTCACTGTCTAAAACAAAATTTTGCATATCATCTCATTTCTTTTTTCACCATTTCTAGTAATATTTGAGAGTATTCCAGGCATGCTTTAGGGAACTGGAGTAGACCTACTGTTTTTATTTCTAAGAGAAATCATGGACCTTGTGGTAAGAAACATGGCTGGGTCTCCTAGGACTGAGGAGTGGCCCCAGAGTAGTCTGAGAATAGCTTCTTAGATTCCTAGGCAGAGTACTACATTCAAAAGAGCTCATTTGAAAGGAAGGAAAGTAAAGACACTTCCTTGGTCCATTACCTAGGGTTTTATGAAGATGAATAGTTTTGAGTATAGTATAATACAGTATCACTGAAATTGTAGTTTGTTCAAGCTATACAAAGAATGGGCCACAGGAGGGAGAAGAGGGAACTGTAATTAAGATTTATCAAATGAAAAAAACATGTTACTAGAAGTGTCATGGACTATAGACTTAGAACACACTGTTACTCCAATAAAGAATTTTATTTCGAGAAAAGAGAACAGTTTTTGCCCCACTGCTTCCCTTCACCTACCATCACTACTAGTAGAAGACAGTCATGGTTTCTAAGCATTTCACAACTGAGCCAATTCTTCCTTCAAGTGGCATGTCATGCGGATATAAAACAGATCAAAGAAAACTTATGGTATTAGTTTCCTAGTGCCGCCACAACAAAATACCATAAACTGAGCAGCTTACGACAGAAATTTGTCCTTTCAAAGTTCTGGGACTAGAATTCCAAAATCCAGGTTGGCAGGGCACTCCTTTTGGAGCTGTGAGTGTGAATCTGTTATATGCTTTTCTCCTAGCTTCTGGTGGTTGCCATTAGACTTTGGCATCCTTGGCTTGTAGACACATCATTTCAATCTCTGCCTCCATTTTCACATGGCATTCTCCCTGTGTGTCTCCTCTGTGTCTATGTCCAAACTGCCCTCTTCTCATAAGGATCAGTCATTAGATTAGGCCCACTCTAAATCAGCTTGACTTCATTTTAGCCCGATCACATCTGCACAGATCCTATCTCCAAATAAAGTCACACTCACAGGTACCAGGGGTTAGGAACTCAACATATCATTTTTTTTCTAGGTGTGAGGGACCCATAATTAAACCTACAACAGATGCTCTGAATAAAAAGTTGTCTCAAGAAGGAGTAGGGCCCCACCTGTTAGGTACCTGATATACCTGAGCTGCATACTAAAGCATTTTCAAGGAATCCTGAAGTTTTGCAGAGAAGTTTGAAAGGAGAGAAGCATTTGAGTAATTACAACTCTATCAGGAACATCTCTGGGCAATCTCCAGAGTAGCTGTGGTTATAAAAAATAATAGCATTATGTCTAGAAAATCATGATTACAGACTCAGGAGTTAATAAGGGCATTTAGTAGGTCTGGGGTGAGGCATGAGATCTTCCATTTCTAATAAGTTCCTACATGATGTTGATATTACCAGACTTTACTAGGATTAGGTTCTGAATAACATATGTCTAGAGGAAGATGACTGCTCAGTATGAGGAAAACTGAAGACTGAGAAGGAGGCTGGCACACACTCTGATATTATCCAAGGCTTGTTGGAGCCATAAGGATTCACATGCATGCACACACACACACACACACACACACACACACACACACACACTCATCTACTTGATATCACAGTTTCTGAGCTAAAAATGCGGATGTGTAGAGTTGTTGAAATGCTCTACCATCATCACCATCTTCCTTTCATAGAAAGGTGGGAAAATGCTAAAAAGGGGCTTTATGTTTGATGCTGTAGTTCTTTTCTTTTTTTTTAATGAAAGGTGATTGAGAGGGAAAGACATTAAGCAAACATTGGTAGCACTGGGGAAAATCCACTGAATTAAGGCAAAAGTATGAAAGTTAATTAGCAAATTCTGGCCTAAGGAACCCAGTAGAGTGCAGAAATAGCTATGTGGCCACACAGAGGGGCATGTTCGCTGAATTCCGTACTGTCACCTGCAGGAGCCCAAAGATGAATGAGAGAGAAAGTCAGATAAGACCCGGTGAAAGAGTTGTGCTTCTGAACAAAATGGAGGCCCAGAGAAGAGAGGAGGAGTCAACTTCAGTGAGACAGTCTCTGAATGCCCTCTCCAAGGCAGATTTGAAGTGAACCCAATATGTCCCAGAACGCCAGTAGTCCTTCATGAACCTGACAGCAACCTGGCCTCAGGTTGGGTTTCTCCTGCTTACATGCAATCACTAATGAGCCATGAAAACTTGTAACCTTTAGTATTACTGGTTCCCTATAAAATTGTAAATCTGAAGCAGTTAAATTCCTGGAAATCCCTTGAAGAGTTTATTAAGAATGAATTGCTAGCTCTGGGTCCATTCAATCTAACTAAGATGTCCCAGAATCTGACCATCTGTTTGAATTTTGGCAAAAGCAAGTGCCACATTTGGTAATTTAATTGGTTACTCTCTATCAAGTTACCCAGAATAAAAGTGGCTGTGTTTCATCTGTGTAGTAATTATTCACAACACAAAATGGTGGTGATTCATGACAATAATCTGAATATATGTTTTAAGTTTTTCTATAATTGTTTCACATTAAATTTTATTTTTGTTTTATGTAAGTATAAAAAAACCTGAAGAAAAGACAAAACTGATAAGGTACTTGTATATGATTTGTGAAATACCTAAATTTAATATTTATAAATATAAGATTATATAGTATATAAGGTATTTATTTATAAGTATATTATATAAAAATATAAAAATTATAACTAAATGTGCTATCATCCAAATGTACATTTTCTTTATTTATGTATTAATATCTATCTATCTATTTACTTTGGCTGCATGGGGGTCTTCATTGCTTCAATGGGGCTTTCTACAGTTGCAGCAAGTGGGGTTACTCTCTAGTTGCAGTGCATGGGCTTCTCTGAGGTGGCTTCTCTTGTTGTTGAGCATGGACTCTATGCGTGAGGGCCTCACTAGTTGTTGCTTTGTTGGGCTTTGTTGCTCTGTATTGTGTGGGATCTTCATGGACCAGGGATCGAACCTGGGTCCTCTACATTGGTAGGCAGATTCTTAACCACTGAACCACAAGGGAAGCCCTGATTTTCTTTTTTCTTTTTCAACTTATTCCTGTGGATCCCAGATGCTGTTATGAACACACAAATCTACACAAAATTTTCCTCTTAGATATTTTGGATGAAGTTTTTAAAGTCTCTGGCATTTCTTATTTTTACTCTCATTAAATTATGACATATTTATTTGAATTTAAAAATTTTAAAGTATTCTATTTAGAAAATTAATGTTTAATACTAAGTTTCATACACTGTAGGTAAATAAAGACACTGGTACCCATAAATAAAGAGATAAAAGAAATTTTGGCAAAAATCTCAAAATCATATATGTTTTGGTCTTTTAAACTAGCCTTTAATTATTTAAAAAAAGGTCATTTTTAGAAAAGACACCTAAAATATTATTTCTTGTTTAAGCAGAGAAAAATCATAATAAACCTGGAATATTTTGTTGTCAAAATACAAGACGTATTCAAAGATACCTGATAGTAATGTACAAAATGATTAAAAAATTCAACCTGCAGAGAGAACCACAAGTGAACAAGTAGTGACAACTTGAATATTAAAAAACAGAAGTTCTCATAACTGTAACCAGATCATTTATTCATTCATGGATTCATTCATTCAACAAATGTTGAGTATATACTGTATCCAAGGCACTCTTTTACACTGAAGATAAAACACAACCAGACAAAAATCTGAGGTGGGTAGAGCTTATTTATAGTCATAGGAGACAGAAAACAAACACATGAATAGATAATATTATCAGGTTATGATAAGTACCATAAGGAGAGCAGGACAAGAAAACAAGTGACAATAAGTGATGCTCTTTTATACTGAGGTGTCGGGAAAGGCTTCTCTCAAGAGGTGGCATTGTGATAACTTAAAGGGTAAAGGATTGGGCCGTAAGTATTTGGAAGGGGCATGTCCCATGCAAAGGAGTCTGGAAGGTAAATCCCCAAGGTGGGAGGATGTTGGGCAAGTTTGAGGAACACAGCCTGTGACTGCAGAAGAGAGGAGACAGAGAGAAATGAACTCAAAAGGGTAGAGAGGTTCAGAACATGGGATGACTGATAGGCTGTGGAAAAGATTTTGGAATTTTCTCTGAAAGAGTTAGGGGGTTTAACCAGAAGATTGATAAGTTCTAGTCATATTTTATTTTTCTCTCCTCAGCATTCACTTTTTAAAAATTATTTACTTATTTATTTTTGGCTGCACTGGGTCTTCATTGCTTTGCACAGGCTTTCTCTAGATGAAGACAGTGGGGGCTACTCCTTGTTGTGGTATATGGGCTTCTCATTGCGGTGGCTTCTCTTGTTGCAGAGCACAGGCTCTAAGCACACAGGCTTCTGTGGCTGCAGGACTGGGGCTCAGTAGCCGTGGAGCACAGGCTCTAGGGCTCATGGAATTCAGTAGTTGCAGCTCTCAGGTCCTACAGCATGTGGGCTTCCGTAGTTGCAGTACGTGGGCTCTAGCATTTAGTTGCTCCACAGCATGTGAAGTCTTCCCAGACGAGGGACTGAACCCATGTCTCCTGCATTAGCAGGAGCATTCTCATCCCCTGCACCACCAGGGAAGTACCTGGCTCATGTTTTAGAAGGATCTCTCTGACTGCTGTGTTGAGTAGCAGGGAAAGCAGTCATGAGACTATCATAACAGCTTAAGGCTAAGGTGGAAGGGGAAAGTCTAGTGGAGTAGACAGGCCATTTAGAATATATTTTGCAAGTAGAGTTGACAGAATTTGCTGATAAATTGATATGAGATGAGAAAGGAGTTCATTAGATCTTCACGAGGTAAAATATCTATAACTATATACAGTTTTAAAATATATATATATATAATTATATATAGCTTTTAGGTTGAATCATTGAAACATTTAAAATTATCATGTTTACATATCAAAAAGTGGTCAAGTTTCAGAAATTTTAAATGGTTCACCAATTTTAAATATTCAGGAGTAATTACCATACACATGTCACAGGGACTTAGTGATATTGTATTGGAAATAGAGACAATAGAGAAGAATTAGAAGAACCGAGCTCCGGGTTACTTCCAATATTCATAAGTCAGGAAGATGAGGAGGGAGCAGCAAAAGGAGACTTAGAAAGAGCATCTAAGAATGTAAGATGAAATGGGAAGAAAATTATGTTTTGGAAATGAAGACAGAATTCCAAGGAGGGACTATCCAACTTTGTCAAATGTTTTAGCTAGACTAAGTGCCATGCTGCTGCTGCTGCTGCTGCTGCTGCTGCGTCACTTCAGTCATGTCCGACTTTGTGCGACCCCATAGATGGCAGCTCACCAGGCTCCTCTGTCCCTGGGATTCTCCAGGCAAGAATACTGGAGTGGGTTGCCATTTCCTTCTGCAATGTATGCATGCATGCTAAGTCGTTTCATTCGTCTCCGACTTTGGGCAACCCTATGGACAGCAGCAGACCAGGCTCCTCTGTCCACGGGACTCAGAAATGACCATACTAGTGATACCAGTTATGTCTATAAAAGGCTGTTCACCCATAATATTGTAATATATTTCAAACTGAATGACAAAGAAAGCACTAAAGGTCAAAATTTGAGACATAGGTTAAGTTGCACTGAGAAGAGCTTTAAGTAAATCTATTTAACAATAAGAAAGAGGGAGGGGGGTTCAGGATGGGGAACACATGTACACCCATGGCTGATTCATGTCAATGTATGGCAAAAACCACTACAATATTGTAAAGTAATTAGCCTCCAATTAAAATAAAATTAAAAATAAATAAAAATAAGACATATAAAATAACTGAAGTAAGCATCTAACAATAATGTGGCAATTAATGGCAAATTAATAATTAAATTCAAAAATTCAAAATAATTTAATTTGAAGAAAAATGGCAATATAATAAGCCAGAGGGATATGAAGGAGAAAAAAAATGATAAGGCCAGAAATCAATTACATATAATTTATTTATAAATTATAAAGATGGTTAACAAAGATAAATTATAATTCCTTGAATAGATTACTAAAACAGAAAAGATCATGGAAATTCTGCTTTTAAAAATGTAAAAAACAAAAACAAAACCCTAGTAACTAGCTATAGATATAACATAGATCTTTCTGTTAAATAAAAGAATGTTAACAACTATATGCCAAGACATTTGAAAACCTAGCTTAAATGGATACATTTCAGGAAAAATGTAAGATACCAAGATAAACCCAAGAAGAACTGTAACACTTGAACAGATGAATCACCATTGAAGAACTGGATATGGCAATCAAGAACTCTCCCCTCCAAAAATGACCAAACTTTGGTCCTACCTGGTTTTTGAAGTTGAGTGCTACCAAGCACTGAAGAACAGATAATCCCTTTCTGATACAAATTGTTTCAGAAAAATAGAAGAAAGGAGAAAGCTGTCCAATTCATTTTATGAAGCTAGTGTAATGTTGGGTTCAACAAGGAGAGGGAAAAAGTATAGATGTGTTTAATTTATGACCATTTTAAATATGCAAAAATATATAAATAATCAGACAACTGAAAATATCAATTTATTTTAAATTAATATGTCATGATTAAATGTGGTATATTAAAACAATTTGAGATAGTTCAATATCAGAAAACATACTAATGAAATTTACAACCTTAACAAACTAAAAGCAAAAAATCACATAGTCTTTCAGTAAGTGAAGAAAAACTATATTTGATAAAAAATCAATACATATTTATGATGAAACTCCCAGAAAACTAGGAGTAAAAGAATTTCCTTGATGCAATAAAGATTATCTACTAAAAACCCACAGTTAAGTACATTCCATTTAAGAAATGGAACAAAAAAACTTGCATTTTCTCTGTTACTATTCAGCATAGTAATACTGAACATCTTAACTAATGTGGTAAGAATGATAAGAAAAGTTTATGACAATAGCAAGGGAAGGTATAAGACATTATTTCTTAATGGCATGAGCATTAAAACAAAAGAAAACAAACTAATAGAACTAATAAAATAATTCATCAAGTTTGTGAATATATTATCATGTTACAGATATCAAAAGCTATAAAGTGAGGGTAATTTAATGAAGAATCAATTCAGTTCAGTCGCTCAGTTGTGTCCAATTCTTTGTGACCCCAAGGACTACAGCACGCAAGGCGTCCCTGTCCATCACTAACTCCCGGAGTTTACTTTTTAACTCATGTCCATTGAGTTGGTGATGCCATCCAACCATCTAATCCTCTATTGTCCCCTACCTCTTCCACTTTCAATCTTTCCCAGCAACAGGGTCTTTTCAAATAAATCAGTTCTTCGCATCAGGTGGCCAAAATATTGAAGTTTCAGCTTCAGCATCAGTGCTTCCAATGAATATTCAGGACTGATTTCCTTTAGGATGGACTGGTTAGATTTCCTTGCAGTCCAAGGGACTCTCAAGAGTCTTTTCCAGCACCACAGTTCAAAAGCATCAATTCTTTGGCACTGAGCTTTCTTTATAGTCCAATTCTCACATCCATACGTGACTACTGGAAAATCCATAGCTTTGACTAGACGGACCTTTGTTGGCAAAGTAATGTCTCTGCTTTTTAACACGCTGACTAGGTTGGTCATAGCTTTTCTTCCAAGGAGCAAACGTCTTTTAATTCCATGGCTGCAGTCACCATCTGCAGTGATTTTGGAGCCCCCAAAATAAAGTTTCTCATTGTTTCCATTGTTTCCCCATCTATTTGCCATGAAGTGATGGGACCAGATGCCTTGTCTATTCATTAAAAATAGACAAGGCATTCATGAAAGAAATGTTCAAGTACTTTTAACTAACATAAAAGAAAACCTGAATAAATAGGCCATGTTTAAATTCAATATAACAAAACAATAACAGCAACAAAATCTGCAGAATTCTTTAAGGAAACTTCACACTTTAATATTTACATGGAACAATAAAATTTCCAAATAGCCATGATGCATTCTACCAGGTATTGGGACATACTAGAAAGCCATAGCAATAAGAGCAGCAGAACTGGTCTAAAACAGACAACAAGAAAAACTAATGGGGCAGAATAAATGGTCCAGAATCAAGCCTATGGATTATCTTTATATAGAATACATAAAGTACAAATCCAACTTTTCCCTTATCATATAGAGTGCTAGATTTCTCAAAAACATCTACCAAAAAAACTTGATATTTTCCTAAAAAAGTATACTGTTATAAGGGAATTATTGAAATCCCCAGTAGGGATTTATTAGAAAAATAAAAGATTTTCATGTTTACATCCAACTCAATACACTGGTAACCCTAGTTACAGTGAAAACTAGAACACCTTGCATCTAGTAGTTTGAGAATAATAAACATGACTGTGAAGCCAAGGGCGCTCAAAGCTCTAACCTAAAATGCCTGAGGGAAGAACAGGGTGGTATTTGTAAGAGAATTCAAACAGGGATATGATGGGTAAAAAAGGACATGGTTGATTTGATGCTCTCAACATTAGTGAAGAGATCTTCTAACATATTTTTCTCAACATTATTTCGAGGCAAAATAGTTTCTTCTACATTACAGGAAGCACTGAAGTTCATGATAGAGGTATTATTTCATTACTATGGGATGTGGAACTTTTGATGAGAAATGTTTTATGTTTTGTTATAATAGTGACTAAAAAGCCTTTGGTGGGACTTCCATTTCCAGGAAGATGGAGTTGACATAATATTCCCTACTTTTTCATCTAAGTACAAATAAAAAGCCTGGACAATACATATAAAAAACTTTAGAATACTCTGAAAGAAGGAGAGAAGATAGCAGACCAAAAAGAGACCCAAGAATCAATATGATGGTGAATACTCTGAGCTTTCTTTTTGTCCCATATATTTCAGACTTTGAGCAAAAAATCTTTGAGCTGATGATTCAGACATAACAATGGGCACAGACAAACTAAAAACTAAAATCTGCTATGTTTAGTCAAAGGATAAGGAGAAGTAAGTTTAACAAGACAGAAAACTCCTAGAAGATAACTGTTCTATTCAAATAAACACAACAGAAAGAGTACTGTGACCCCACCCCCACCCCCACTCACGAAAACAAAAGCCCAGTGGCAAATCTAGACTTCCACCCTTGACAGATTTGATGAAATACCTCAACTCTACCACCAAAGTGGTGTCAGAAAAGGCCAAGAACAGGGCTGGGATTTTCATCACCACAGGTGATAATTAGGATCCCAGTTTGTCTCAGTTTTAGTTGAGACCATATGGATGGCTGGATTTCTACTGCCACCCATCAGTAAGGAAGTACCCCTCTATATCTCCATTGGAGTAACATCAGAGGAGGTCTGGTAGAGAGTCAAAATTTTAACTTCTGCCAAGTAATAAAGAGGTAAACCCCATGTCATGGTATCAGTAGAGGCCTGGTGGCAAGCTAAAACCCTAACCAGCAGTCATAAAAAGACCACCCCTCAGGTGACAATAGATGCCAAATAAAGCATCTGTAGTTCTACTCCCACCTGACAATGATAAAGTGGCACTCCTCCTTTCTCTGTCATAGCAAGCCAGCTAAAAAAGAAGGTTTAACTTGAAGGGGAAAATTTTTTTAAAGAATAGATACGTGTATATGTAAAGTAAATAAATAAATAAGGTTTAAATAAGACACAGGTTCTGATAACATAATACTCAAAATGTCTAGATTTCAATCAAAAATGCATACCAAGAACCAGGAAGATTTTAAACTGGATGA